>NW_027480607.1:600000-787274 GCF_051401765.1 Calliopsis andreniformis
CTTCAATCCTCAATCCTCAATCCTCAATCCTCAAGCCTCATCCTACAATCCTCAATCCCCAATCCTCAATCTTCAATAGTCAATCCTCAATCCTCAATTCTCAATCGTCAATCCTCAGTCCTCAGTCCTCAAACCTCAATCCTCAACGCACAGCTCTCATCCTCAATCCTCAATCCTCAATCCTCAATCCTCAATTCTCAGCCCTCAATCCTCAATAATCATTCTTCAATCCTCAATCCTCAGTCTTCAAACCTCAATTCTGAATCCTCAATCCTGAATCCTCAATCTTCAGCCCTCAGTCCTCAACAATCAGTTTTCAACCCTGAATCCTCAATAGAGTATCCTGAATTCACAGCTTTCAATACTCAATACTCAATCTGCAATCTTCAAACCTCTATCCACAAACATCAATTCTCATTACTGAACCCTCAACACTCAGTCCTCAATGTTCAATACTCAATCTTCAACCCACAATCCTCAATCGCCAATCTTCAATCCTCAATACTCAATCTTCAATCCTCTATCCTCAATCCTCAATCCTCAATCCTCATTCTTCAATCCTCAATACCCAATCCTCAATCCTCAATCCTCAATCTTCAATCCTCAATACTCAATCTTCAAATCACAATCCTCAATCTTCAATCCTCAATCCTCAATCCTCAATACCCGATCCTCAATCTTCAACACTCTATCCTCAATTCTCAATTCTCAACCCTCAATCCTCAGTCCTCAGTCCTCAAACCTCAATACTCAACCCTCAGCCCTCATCCTCTGCCCACAATCCTCAATCCTCAATCCTCAATCCTCAATCTTCAATCCTCAACCTTCAATACTCAATCCTCAATCCTCAATCCTCAATCCTCAATCCTCAATCATCAATGCTCAGTCTTCAATCCTCAACACTCAATCTTTAATCATCAATCCTCAATCCTCAATCTTCAATCCTCAATCCTCAATCCTGAATCCTCAATCCTCAATCCTCAATCCTCAATCCTCAATCCTCAATATTCAATCCTCAATACTCAATCTTCAATCCTCGATCCTCAATCCTAAATCCTCAGTCCTCATTCTTCAATCCTCAATACCCAATCCTCAATCTTCAATCCTCAATCCTCAATCCTCAATTCTCAATCCTCAATCCTCAATCTTCTGACCTCAAACATCAATAATCAACCCCCAGTCCTGGTCCACAATCCAAAACCCTCAGTCCTCAACCCTCAATCTTCAATCATCAATATTCAATCTTCAATCCTCAACCCTCAATCCTCGATCCTCAATCCTCAAACCTCAATGTTCAATCCTCAATACCCAATCCTCAATCTTCAATCCTCAATCCTCAATCCTCAATCCTCAATTCTCAATCCTCAATCCTCAGTCCTCAATCCTCAAACCTCAACCCTCAACCCGCAGCCCTCATCGTCAATTCTCAATCCTCAATCCTCAATCCTCAATCTTCAATCCTCAATACTCAATCTTCAATCCACAATCCTCAATCTTCAATCCTCAATACTCAATCTTCAATCCTCAATCCTCAATCGTCAATACTCAATCCTCAATCCTCAATCATCAACCCTCACTCCTCAATCCTCAATCCTCAATCCTCAATCATCAACCCTCACTCCTCAATCCTCAATCCTCAATCCTCAATCATCAATCCTCAATCCTCAATCCTCAATCCTCAATCCTCAACCCTCAATCCTCAATCCTCAATCCTCAATCCTCAATCCTCAATCCTCAATCCTCAATCCTCAATCCTCAATCCTCAATCCTCAATCCTCTATCCTCATTCTTCAATCCTCAATACCCAATCCTCAATCTTCAACACTCAATCCTCAATCCTCAATTCTCAATCCTCAATCCTCAGTCCTCAGACCTCAAACCCCAATACTCAACCCTGAGCCCTCATCCTCAATCCTCAATCCTCAATCCTCAATCCTCAATCTTCAATCCTCGATACTCAATCTTCAATCCTCAATCCTCGGTCCGCAAACCTCAATTCTGAATCCTCAATCCTGAATCCTCAATCTTCAGCCCTCAGTCCTCAACAATCAGTTGTCAACCCTGAATCCTCAATAGAATATCCTCAATTCACAGTTTTCAATTATCAATACTCAATCTGCATTCTTCAAACCTCTATCCACAAACATCAATTCTCATCACTCAACCCTCAACACTCAGTCCTCAACGTTCAATCCTCAATCCTCAATCCACAATCCTCAATCGTCAATCCTCAATACTCAATATTCAATTCACAATCCTCAATCTTCAATCCTCAATCCTCAATCCTCAATACCCAATCCTCAATCTTCAACACTCTATCCTCAATTCTCAATTCTCAATCCTCAATCCTCAGTCCTCAGTCCTCAAACCTCAATACTCAACCCTCAGCCCTCATCCTCAGCCCACAATACTCAATCCTCAATCCTCAATCCTCAATCTTCAATCCTCAACCTTCAATACTCAATCCTCAATCCTCAATCCTCAATCCTCAATCATCAATGCTCAGTCTTCAATCCTCAACACTCAATCTTTAATCATCAATCCTCAATCCTCAATCTTCAATCCTCAATCCTCAATCCTGAATCCTCAATCCTCAATCTTCAATCCTCAATCCTCAATCCTCAATATTCAATCCTCAATACTAAATCTTCAATCCTCGATCCTCAATCCTAAATCCTCAGTCCTCATTCTTCAATCCTCAATACCCAATCCTCAATCTTCAATCCTCAATCCTCAATCCTCAATTCTCAATCCTCAATCCTCAATCTTCTGACCTCAAACATCAATGATCAACCCTCAGTCCTCGTCCTCAATCCACAACCCTCAGTCCTCAATCCTCAATCTTCAATCATCAGTCCTCAGTCCTCAAACCTCAACCCTCAACCCTCAGCCCTCATCGTCAATTCTCAATCCTCAATTCTCAATCCTCAATCTTCAATCCTCAATACTCAACCTTCAATCCACAATCCTCAATCTTCAATCCTCAATACTCAATCTTCAATCCTCAATCCTCAATCCTCAATACTCAATCCTCAATCCTCAGTCCTCAATCCTCAATCTTCAATCCTCAATACTCAATCTTCAATCCTCAATCCTCAATACTCAATTCTCAATCCTCAATCCTCAATACTCAATACTCAATCTTCAATCCTCAATCCTCAGTCCTCAAACCTCAATTCTGAATCCTCAATCCTGAATCCTAAACCTTCAGCCCTCAGTCCTCAACAATCAGTTGCCAATCATCAATCCTCAATAGAATATCCTCAATTCCCAGTCTTCAATACTCAATACTGAATCTTCAACACTCGATCCTCAATCCTCAATCCTGAATCCTCAAATCTCAGTCCTCATCCTCAATTCTCAATTCTCAATCGTCAATCCTCAATCCTCAACCCGCTATCTTCAATCCTAAATAATCAATCTCCAATACTAGATCCTCAATCCCCAATCCTCAATCCTCAATACCCGATCCTCAATCTTCAACACTCTATCCTCAATTCTCAATTCTCAACCCTCAATCCTCAGTCCTCAGTCCTCAAACCTCAATACTCAACCCTCAGCCCTCATCCTCTGCCCACAATCCTCAATCCTCAATCCTCAATCCTCAATCTTCAATCCTCAACCTTCAATACTCAATCCTCAATCCTCAATCCTCAATCCTCAATCCTCAATCATCAATGCTCAGTCTTCAATCCTCAACACTCAATCTTTAATCATCAATCCTCAATCCTCAATCTTCAATCCTCAATCCTCAATCCTGAATCCTCAATCCTCAATCCTCAATCCTCAATCCTCAATCCTCAATATTCAATCCTCAATACTCAATCTTCAATCCTCGATCCTCAATCCTAAATCCTCAGTCCTCATTCTTCAATCCTCAATACCCAATCCTCAATCTTCAATCCTCAATCCTCAATCCTCAATTCTCAATCCTCAATCCTCAATCTTCTGACCTCAAACATCAATAATCAACCCCCAGTCCTGGTCCACAATCCAAAACCCTCAGTCCTCAACCCTCAATCTTCAATCATCAATATTCAATCTTCAATCCTCAACCCTCAATCCTCGATCCTCAATCCTCAAACCTCAATGTTCAATCCTCAATACCCAATCCTCAATCTTCAATCCTCAATCCTCAATCCTCAATCCTCAATTCTCAATCCTCAATCCTCAGTCCTCAATCCTCAAACCTCAACCCTCAACCCGCAGCCCTCATCGTCAATTCTCAATCCTCAATCCTCAATCCTCAATCTTCAATCCTCAATACTCAATCTTCAATCCACAATCCTCAATCTTCAATCCTCAATACTCAATCTTCAATCCTCAATCCTCAATCGTCAATACTCAATCCTCAATCCTCAATCATCAACCCTCACTCCTCAATCCTCAATCCTCAATCCTCAATCATCAACCCTCACTCCTCAATCCTCAATCCTCAATCCTCAATCATCAATCCTCAATCCTCAATCCTCAATCCTCAATCCTCAACCCTCAATCCTCAATCCTCAATCCTCAATCCTCAATCCTCAATCCTCAATCCTCAATCCTCAATCCTCAATCCTCAATCCTCAATCCTCTATCCTCATTCTTCAATCCTCAATACCCAATCCTCAATCTTCAACACTCAATCCTCAATCCTCAATTCTCAATCCTCAATCCTCAGTCCTCAGACCTCAAACCCCAATACTCAACCCTGAGCCCTCATCCTCAATCCTCAATCCTCAATCCTCAATCCTCAATCTTCAATCCTCGATACTCAATCTTCAATCCTCAATCCTCGGTCCGCAAACCTCAATTCTGAATCCTCAATCCTGAATCCTCAATCTTCAGCCCTCAGTCCTCAACAATCAGTTGTCAACCCTGAATCCTCAATAGAATATCCTCAATTCACAGTTTTCAATTATCAATACTCAATCTGCATTCTTCAAACCTCTATCCACAAACATCAATTCTCATCACTCAACCCTCAACACTCAGTCCTCAACGTTCAATCCTCAATCCTCAATCCACAATCCTCAATCGTCAATCCTCAATACTCAATATTCAATTCACAATCCTCAATCTGCAATCCTCAATCCTCAATCCTCAATACCCAATCCTCAATCTTCAACACTCTATCCTCAATTCTCAATTCTCAATCCTCAATCCTCAGTCCTCAGTCCTCAAACCTCAATACTCAACCCTCAGCCCTCATCCTCAGCCCACAATACTCAATCCTCAATCCTCAATCCTCAATCTTCAATCCTCAACCTTCAATACTCAATCCTCAATCCGCAATCCTCAATCCTCAATCATCAATGCTCAGTCTTCAATCCTCAACACTCAATCTTTAATCATCAATCCTCAATCCTCAATCTTCAATCCTCAATCCTCAATCCTGAATCCTCAATCCTCAATCTTCAATCCTCAATCCTCAATCCTCAATATTCAATCCTCAATACTAAATCTTCAATCCTCGATCCTCAATCCTAAATCCTCAGTCCTCATTCTTCAATCCTCAATACCCAATCCTCAATCTTCAATCCTCAATCCTCAATCCTCAATTCTCAATCCTCAATCCTCAATCTTCTGACCTCAAACATCAATGATCAACCCTCAGTCCTCGTCCTCAATCCACAACCCTCAGTCCTCAATCCTCAATCTTCAATCATCAGTCCTCAGTCCTCAAACCTCAACCCTCAACCCTCAGCCCTCATCGTCAATTCTCAATCCTCAATTCTCAATCCTCAATCTTCAATCCTCAATACTCAATCTTCAATCCACAATCCTCAATCTTCAATCCTCAATACTCAATCTTCAATCCTCAATCCTCAATCCTCAATACTCAATCCTCAATCCTCAGTCCTCAATCCTCAATCTTCAATCCTCAATACTCAATCTTCAATCCTCAATCCTCAATCCTCAATTCTCAATCCTCAATCCTCAATACTCAATACTCAATCTTCAATCCTCAATCCTCAGTCCTCAAACCTCAATTCTGAATCCTCAATCCTGAATCCTAAACCTTCAGCCCTCAGTCCTCAACAATCAGTTGCCAATCATCAATCCTCAATAGAATATCCTCAATTCCCAGTCTTCAATACTCAATACTGAATCTTCAACACTCGATCCTCAATCCTCAATCCTGAATCCTCAAATCTCAGTCCTCATCCTCAATTCTCAATTCTCAATCGTCAATCCTCAATCCTCAACCCGCTATCTTCAATCCTAAATAATCAATCTCCAATACTAGATCCTCAATCCCCAATCCTCAATCCTCAATACCCAATCCTAAATCTTCAATCCTCAATCCTCAATTATCAATTCTCAATCCTCAATCCTCAATTCTCTGTCCTCAAACCTCAATCCTCAACCCTCAGTCCTCGTCCTCAAACCTCAACCCTCTATCCTCAATCCTCAATCTTCAATCCTCAATACTCAATCTTCAATCCGCAATCCTCAATCTTCAATCCTCAATACTCAATCTTTAATCCTCAATCCTCAATCCTCAATACTCAATCCTCAATCCTCAGTCCTCAATCCTCAATCTTCAATCCTCAATACTCAATCTTCAATCCTCAATCCTCAATCCTCAATTCTCAATCCTCATTCTTCAATTCTCATTACCCAATCCACAATCCTCATTCCTCAATCCTCAATCCTCAATTCTCAACCCTCAATCCTCAATGATCATTCTTCAATCCTCAATCCTCAGTCTTCAAACCTCAATTCTGAATCCTCAATCCTGAATCCTCAATCTTCAGGCCTCAGTCCTCAGCAATCAGTTGGCAATCCTCAATCCTCAATAGAATATCCTCAATTCACAGTTTTCAATACTCAATACTCAATCTGCAATCTTCAAACCTCTATCCGCAAACATCAATTCTCATCACTGAACCCTCAACCCTCAGTCCTCAATGTTCAATACTCAATCTTCAACCCACAATCCTCAATCGTCAGTCTTCAATCCTCTATACTCAATCTTCAATCCTCTATCCTCAATCCTCAATCCTCAATCCTCATTCTTCAATCCTCAATACCCAAACCTCAATCTTCAATCCTCAATCCTCAATCCTCAATTCTCAATCCTCAATCCTCAGCCCTCAGTCCTTAAACCTCAATCCTCAACCCTCAGCCCCCATCCTCAATCCTCAATCCTCAATCCTCAATCCTCAATCTTCAATCCTCAATACTCAATCTTCAATCCTCAATCCTCAATCCTCAGTCCTCAAACCTCAATTCTGAATCCTCAACCCTCAATCCTCAATCTTCAGCCCTCAGTCCTCAATCCTCAATATTCAATCCTCAATACTCACTCTTCAATCCTCGATCCTCAATCCTAAATCCTCAGTCCTCATTCTTCAATCCTCAATACCCAATCCTCAATCTTCAATCCTCAATCCTCAATCCTCAATTCTCAATCCTCAATCCTCAATCTTCTGACCTCAAACATCAATAATCAACCCTCAGTCCTCGTCCTCAATCCACAACCCTCAGTCCCCAATCCTCAATCTTCAATCACCAATATTCAATCTTCAATCCTCAACCCTCAATCCTCGATCCTCAATCCTCAACCCTCAATGTTCAATCCTCAATACCCAATCCTCAATCTTCAATCCTCAATCCTCAATCCTCAATCCTCAATTCTCAATCCTCAATTCTCAGTCCTCAGTCCTCAAACCTCAACCCTCAACCCGCAGCCCTCATCGTCAATCCTCAATCCTCAATCCTCAATCCTCAATCCTCAATCTTCAATCCTCAATACTCAATCTTCAATACACAATCCTCAATCTTCAATCCTCAATACTCAATCTTCAATCCTCAATCCTCAATCCTCAATACTCAATCCTCAATCCTCAGTCCTCAATCCTCAATCTTCTACCTCAATACTCAATCTTCAATCCTCAATCCTGAATCCTCAATACTCAATCCTCAATCCTCAGTCCTCAATCCTCAATCTTCAATCCTCAATCCTCAATCTACAATCATCAATATTCAATCTTCAATCCTCAATCCTCAATCCTCGATAATCAATCCTCAATCCTCAATGTTCAATCCTCAATACCCAATCCTCAATCTTCAATCCTCAATCCTCAATCCTCAATCCTTAATTCTCAATCCTCAATCCTCAGTCCACAGTCCTCAAACCTCAATCCTCAACCCTCAGCCCTCATCGTCAATTCTCAATCCTCAATTCTCAATCCTCAATCTTCAATCCTCAATACTCAACCTTCAATCCACAATCCTCAATCTTCAATCCTCAATACTCAATCTTCAATCCTCAATCCTCAATCCTCAATACTCAATCCTCAATCCTCAGTCCTCAATCCTCAATCTTCAATCCTCAATACTCATTCTTCAATCCTCAATCCTCAATCCTCAATCCTCAATCATCAATCCTCAATCCTCAATACTCAATCTTCAATCCTCAATCCTCAGTCCTCACACCTCAATTCTGAATCCTCAATCCTGAATCCTAAATCTTCAGCCCTCAGTCCTCAACAATCAGTTGGCAATCATCAATCCTCAATAGAATATCCTCAATTCCCAGTCTTCAATACTCAATACTCAATCTGCAATCTTCGAATCTGCATATCTCTATCCACAAACGTCAATTCTCATCACTCAACCCTCAACACTCAGACCTCAATGTTAAATCCTCAATCCTCAATTCTCTATCTTCAATCCTCAATACTGAATCTTCAACACTCAATCCTCAATCCTCAATCCTCAATCCTCAAACCTCAGTCCTCATCCTCAATTCTCAATTCTCAATCCTCAATCCTCAATCCTCAACCCTCTACCTTCAATCCTAAATAATCAATCTCCAATACTAGATCCTCAATCCCCAATCCTCTATCCTCAATACCCAATCCTAAATCTTCAATCCTCAATCCTCAATTATCAATTCTCAATCCTCAATCCTCAATTCTCTGTCCTCAAACCTCAATCCTCAACCCTCAGTCCTCGCCCTCAAACCTCAACCCTCAATCCTCAATCCTCAATCTTCAATCCTCAATACTCAATCTTCAATCCGCAATCCTCAATCTTCAATCCTCAATACTCAATCTTTAATCCTCAATCCTCAATCCTCAATACTCAATCCTCAATCCTCAGTGCTCAATCCTCAATCTTCAATCCTCAATACTCAATCTTCAATCCTCAATCCTCAATCCTCAATTCTCAATCCTCATTCTTCAATCCTCATTACCCAATCCACAATCCTCATTCCTCAATCCTCAATCCTCAATTCTCAACCCTCAATCCTCAATGATCATTCTTCAATCCTCAATCCTCAGTCTTCAAACATCAAATCTGAATCCTCAATCCTGAATCCTCAATCTTCAGGTCTCAGTCCTCAGCAATCAGTTGGCAATCCTCAATCCTCAATAGAATATCCTCAATTCACAGTTTTCAATACTCAATACTCAATCTGGAATCTTCAAACCTCTATCCACAAACATCAATTCCCATCACTGAACACTCAACACTCAGTCCTCAATGTTCAATACTCAATCTTCAACCCACAATCCTCAATCGTCAGTCTTCAATCCTCTATACTCAATCTTCAATCCTCTATCCTCAATCCTCAATCCTCAATCCTCATTCTTCAATCCTCAATACCCAATCCTCAATCTTCAATCCTCAATCCACAATCCTCAATCCTCAATTCTCAATCCTCAATCCTCAGTCCTCAGTCCTCAAACCTCAACCCTCAACCCGCAGCCCTCATCGTCAATTCTCAATCCTCAATCCTCAAACCTCAATCTTCAATCCTCAATACTCAACCTTCAATCCACAATCCTCAATCTTCAATCCTCAATACTCAATCTTCAATCCTCAATCCTCAATCCTCAATACTCAATCCTCAATCCTCAGTCCTCAATCCTCAATCTTCTACCTCAATACTCAATCTTCAATCCTCAATCCTCAATCCTCAATACTCAATCCTCAATCCTCAGTCCTCAATCCTCAATCTTCAATCCTCAATTCTCAATCTACAATCATCAATATTCAATCTTCAATCCTCAATCCTCAATCCTCGATAATCAATTCTCAATCCTCAATGTTCAATCCTCAATACCCAATCCTCAATCTTCAATCCTCAATCCTCAATCCTCAATCCTTAATTCTCAATCCTCAATCCTCAGTCCTCAGTCCTCAAACCTCAATCCTCAACCCTCAGCCCTCATCGTCAATTCTCAATCCTCAATTCTCAATCCTCAATCTTCAATCCTCAATACTCAATCTTCAATCCACAATCCTCAATCTTCAATCCTCGATACTCAATCTTCAATCCTCAATCCTCAATCCTCAATACTCAATCCTCAATCCTCAGTCCTCAATACTCAATCTTCAATCCTCAATACTCAATCTTCAATCCTCAATCCTCAGTCCTCAATCCTCAATCTTCAATCCTCAATCCTCAATCTACAATCATCAATATTCAATCTTCAATCCTCAATCCTCAATCCTCGATAATCAATCCTCAATCCTCAATGTTCAATCCTCAATACCCAATCCTCAATCTTCAATCCTCAATCCTCAATCCTCAATCCTTAATTCTCAATCCTCAATCCTCAATCCTCAATCCTCAATACTCAATCCTCAATCCTCAGTCCTCAATCCTCAATCTTCAATCCTCAATACTCATTCTTCAATCCTCAATCCTCAATCCTCAATCCTCAATCATCAATCTTCAATCCTCAATACTCAATCTTCAATCCTCAATCCTCAGTCCTCAAACCTCAATTCTGAATCCTCAATCCTGAATCCTAAATCTTCAGCCCTCAGTCCTCAACAATCAGTTGGCAATCATCAATCCTCAATAGAATATCCTCAATTCCCAGTCTTCAATACTCAATACTCAATCTGCAATCTTCGAATCTGCATATCTCTATCCACAAACGTCAATTCTCATCACTCAACCCTCAACACTCAGACCTCAATGTTAAATCCTCAACCCTCAATTATCTATCTTCAATCCTCAATACTGAATCTTCAACACTCAATCCTCAATCCTCAATCCTCAATCCTCAAACCTCAGTCCTCATCCTCAATTCTCAATTCTCAATCCTCAATCCTCAATCCTCAACACTCTACCTTCAATCCTAAATAATCAATCTCCAATACTAGATCCTCAATCCCCAATCCTCAATCCTCAGTACCCAATCCTAAATCTTCAATCCTCAATCCTCAATTATCAATTCTCAATCCTCAATCCTCAATTCTCTGTCCTCAAACCTCAATCCTCAACCCTCAGTCCTCGCCCTCAAACCTCAACCCTCAATCCTCAAACCTCAATCTTCAATCCTCAATACTCAACCTTCAATCCACAATCCTCAATCTTCAATCCTCAATACTCAATCTTCAATCCTCAATCCTCAATCCTCAATACTCAATCCTCAATCCTCAGACCTCAATCCTCAATCTTCTACCTCAATACTCAATCTTCAATCCTCAATCCTCAATCCTCAATACTCAATCCTCAATCCTCAGTCCTCAATCCTCAATCTTCAATCCTCAATTCTCAATCTACAATCATCAATATTCAATCTTCAATCCTCAATCCTCAATCCTCGATAATCAATTCTCAATCCTCAATGTTCAATCCTCAATACCCAATCCTCAATCTTCAATCCTCAATCCTCAATCCTCAATCCTTAATTCTCAATCCTCAATCCTCAGTCCTCAGTCCTCAAACCTCAATCCTCAACCCTCAGCCCTCATCGTCAATTCTCAATCCTCAAATCTCAATCCTCAATCTTCAATCCTCAATACTCAATCTTCAATCCACAATCCTCAATCTTCAATCCTCGATACTCAATCTTCAATCCTCAATCCTCAATCCTCAATACTCAATCCTCAATCCTCAGTCCTCAATACTCAATCTTCAATCCTCAATACTCAATCTTCAATCCTCAATCCTCAATCCTCAATCCTCAATCCTCAATCCTCAATACTCAATACTCAATCTTCAATCCTCAATCCTCAGTCCTCAAACCTCAATTCTGAATCCTCAATCCTGAATCCTAAACCTTCAGCCCTCAGTCCTCAACAATCAGTTGCCAGTCATCAATCCTCAATAGAATATCCTCAATTCCCAGTCTTCAATACTCAATACTGTATCTTCAACACTCGATCCTCAATCCTCAATCCTGAATCCTCAAATCTCAGTCCTCATCCTCAATTCTCAATTCTCAATCGTCAATCCTCAATCCTCAACCCGCTATCTTCAATCCTAAATAATCAATCTCCAATACTAGATCCTCAATCCCCAATCCTCAATCCTCAATACCCAATCCTAAATCTTCAATCCTCAATCCTCAATTATCAATTCTCAATCCTCAATCCTCAATTCTCTGTCCTCAAACCTCAATCCTCAACCCTCAGTCCTCGTCCTCAAACCTCAACCCTCTATCCTCAATCCTCAATCTTCAATCCTCAATACTCAATCTTCAATCCGCAATCCTCAATCTTCAATCCTCAATACTCAATCTTTAATCCTCAATCCTCAATCCTCAATACTCAATCCTCAATCCTCAGTCCTCAATCCTCAATCTTCAATCCTCAATACTCAATCTTCAATCCTCAATCCTCAATCCTCAATTCTCAATCCTCATTCTTCAATCCTCATTACCCAATCCACAATCCTCATTCCTCAATCCTCAAACCTCAATTCTCAACCCTCAATCCTCAATGATCATTCTTCAATCCTCAATCCTCAGCCTTCAAACCTCAATTCTGAATCCTCAATCCTGAATCCTCAATCTTCAGGCCTCAGTCCTCAGCAATCAGTTGGCAATCCTCAATCCTCAATAGAGTATCCTCAATTCACAGTTTTCAATACTCAATACTCAATCTGCAATCTTCAAACCTCTATCCACAAACATCAATTCTCATCACTGAACCCTCAACACTCAGTCCTCAATGTTCAATACTCAATCTTCAACCCACAATCCTCAATCGTCAGTCTTCAATCCTCTATACTCAATCTTCAATCCTCTATCCTCAATCCTCAATCCTCAATCCTCATTCTTCAATCGTCAATACCCAATCCTCAATCTTCAATCCTCAATCCTCAATCCTCAATTCTCAATCCTCAATCCTCAGCCCTCAGTCCTTAAACCTCAATCCTCAACCCTCAGCCCTCATCCTCAATCCTCAATCCTCAATCCTCAATCCTCAATCTTCAATCCTCAATACTCAATCTTCAATCCTCAATCCTCAATCCTCAGTCCTCAAACCTCAATTCTGAATCCTCAACCCTCAATCCTCAATCTTCAGCCCTCAGTCCTCAATCCTCAATATTCAATCCTCAATACTCACTCTTCAATCCTCGATCCTCAATCCTAAATCCTCAGTCCTCATTCTTCAATCCTTAATACCCAATCCTCAATCTTCAATCCTCAATCCTCAATCATCAATCCTCAATCCTCAATCCTCAATATTCAATCCTCAATACTAAATCTTCAATCCTCGATCCTCAATCCTAAATCCTCAGTCCTCATTCTTCAATCCTCAATACCCAATCCTCAATCTTCAATCCTCAATCCTCAATCCTCAATTCTCAATCCTCAATCCTCAATCTTCTGACCTCAAACATCAATGATCAACCCTCAGTCCTCGTCCTCAATCCACAACCCTCAGTCCACAATCCTCAATCTTCAATCATCAATATTCAATCTTCAATCCTCAACCCTCAATCCTCGATCCTCAATCCTCAATCCTCAATGTTCAATCCTCAATACCCAATCCTCAATCTTCAATCCTCAATCCACAATCCTCAATCCTCAATTCTCAATCCTCAATCCTCAGTCCTCAGTCCTCAAACCTCAACCCTCAACCCGCAGCCCTCATCGTCAATTCTCAATCCTCAATCCTCAAACCTCAATCTTCAATCCTCAATACTCAACCTTCAATCCACAATCCTCAATCTTCAATCCTCAATACTCAATCTTCAATCCTCAATCCTCAATCCTCAATACTCAATCCTCAATCCTCAGTCCTCAATCCTCAATCTTCTACCTCAATACTCAATCTTCAATCCTCAATCCTCAATCCTCAATACTCAATCCTCAATCCTCAGTCCTCAATCCTCAATCTTCAATCCTCAATCCTCAATCTACAATCATCAATATTCAATCTTCAATCCTCAATCCTCAATCCTCGATAATCAATTCTCAATCCTCAATGTTCAATCCTCAATACCCAATCCTCAATCTTCAATCCTCAATCCTCAATCCTCAATCCTTAATTCTCAATCCTCAATCCTCAGTCCTCAGTCCTCAGACCTCAATCCTCAACCCTCAGCCCTCATCGTCAATTCTCAATCCTCAATTCTCAATCCTCAATCTTCAATCCTCAATACTCAATCTTCAATCCACAATCCTCAATCTTCAATCCTCAATACTCAATCTTCAATCCTCAATCCTCAATCCTCAATACTCAATCCTCAATCCTCAGTCCTCAATCCTCAATCTTCAATCCTCAATACTCAATCTTCAATCCTCAATCCTCAATCCTCAATCCTCAATCCTCAATCCTCAATACTCAATACTCAATCTTCAATCCTCAATCCTCAGTCCTCAAACCTCAATTCTGAATCCTCAATCCTGAATCCTAAACCTTCAGCCCTCAGTCCTCAACAATCAGTTGCCAATCATCAATCCTCAATAGAATATCCTCAATTCCCAGTCTTCAATACTCAATACTGAATCTTCAACACTCGATCCTCAATCCTCAATCCTGAATCCTCAAATCTCAGTCCTCATCCTCAATTCTCAATTCTCAATCGTCAATCCTCAATCCTCAACCCGCTATCTTCAATCCTAAATAATCAATCTCCAATACTAGATCCTCAATCCGCAATCCTCAATCCTCAATACCCAATCCTAAATCTTCAATCCTCAATCCTCAATTATCAATTCTCAATCCTCAATCCTCAATTCTCTGTCCTCAAACCTCAATCCTCAACCCTCAGTCCTCGTCCTCAGACCTCAACCCTCTATCCTCAATCCTCAATCTTCAATCCTCAATACTCAATCTTCAATCCGCAATCCTCAATCTTCAATCCTCGATCCTCAATCCTAAATCCTCAGTCCTCATTCTTCAATCCTCAATACCCAATCCTCAATCTTCAATCCTCAATCTTCAATCCTCAATTCTCAATCCTCAATCCTCAATCTTCTGACCTCAAACATCAATAATCAACCCTCAGTCCTCGTCCTCAATCCACAACCCTCAGTCCTCAATCCTCAATCTTCAATCATCAATATTCAACCTTCAATCCTCAACCCTCAATCCTCGATCCTCAATCCTCAACCCTCAATGTTCAATCCTCAATACCCAATCCTCAATCTTCAATCCTCAATCCTCAATCCTCAATCCTCAATTCTCAATCCTCAATTCTCAGTCCTCAGTCCTCAAACCTCAACCCTCATCCCGCAGCCCTCATCGTCAATTCTCAATCCTCAATCCTCAATCCTCAATCTTCAATCCTCAATACTCAATCTTCAATCCACAATCCTCAATCTTCAATCCTCAATACTCAATCTTCAATCCTCAATCCTCAATCCTCAATCCTCAATCATCAATCCTCAATCCTCAATACTCAATCTTCAATCCTCAATCCTCAGTCCTCAAACCTCAATTCTGAATCCTCAATCCTGAATCCTAAATCTTCAGCCCTCAGTCCTCAACAATCAGTTGGCAATCATCAATCCTCAATAGAATATCCTCAATTCCCAGTCTTCAATACTCAATACTCAATCTGCAATCTCCGAATCTGCATATCTCTATCCACAAACGTCAATTCTCATCACTCAACCCTCGACACTCAGGTCTCAATGTTAAATCCTCAATCCTCAATTCTCTATCTTCAATCCTCAACACTGAATCTTCAACACTCAATCCTCAATCCTCAATCCTCAATCCTCAAACCTCAGTCCTCATCCTCAATTCTCAATTCTCAATCCTCAATCCTCAATCCTCAACCCTCTATATTCAATCCTAAATAATCAATCTCCAATACTAGATCCTCAATCCCCAATCCTCAATCCTCAATACCCAATCCTAAATCTTCAATCCTCAATCCTCAATTATCAATTCTCAATCCTCAATCCTCAATTCAATGTCCTCAAACCTCAATCCTCAACCCTCAGTCCTCGACCTCAAACCTCAACCCTCAATCCTCAATCCTCAATCTTCAATCCTCAATACTCAATCCTCAATCCTCAATCTTCAATCCTCAATACTCAATCTTCAATCCACAATCCTCAATCTTCAATCCTCAATACTCAATCTTCAATCCTCAATCCTCAATCCTCAATACTCAATCCTCAATCCTCAATCCTCAAACCTCAATCTTCAATCCTCAATACTCAACCTTCAATCCACAATCCTCAATCTTCAATCCTCAATACTCAATCTTCAATCCTCAATCCTCAATCCTCAATACTCAATCCTCAATCCTCAGTCCTCAATCCTCAATCTTCTACCTCAATACTCAATCTTCAATCCTCAATCCTCAATCCTCAATACTCAATCCTCAATCCTCAGTCCTCAATCCTCAATCTTCAATCCTCAATCCTCAATCTACAATCATCAATATTCAATCTTCAATCCTCAATCCTCAATCCTCGATAATCAATTCTCAATCCTCAATGTTCAATCCTCAATACCCAATCCTCAATCTTCAATCCTCAATCCTCAATCCTCAATCCTTAATTCTCAATCCTCAATCCTCAGTCCTCAGTCCTCAGACCTCAATCCTCAACCCTCAGCCCTCATCGTCAATTCTCAATCCTCAATTCTCAATCCTCAATCTTCAATCCTCAATACTCAATCTTCAATCCACAATCCTCAATCTTCAATCCTCAATACTCAATCTTCAGTCCTCAATCCTCAATCCTCAATACTCAATCCTCAATCCTCAGTCCTCAATCCTCAATCTTCAATCCTCAATACTCAATCTTCAATCCTCAATCCTCAATCCTCAATCCTCAATCCTCAATCCTCAATACTCAATACTCAATCTTCAATCCTCAATCCTCAGTCCTCAAACCTCAATTCTGAATCCTCAATCCTGAATCCTAAACCTTCAGCCCTCAGTCCTCAACAATCAGTTGCCAATCATCAATCCTCAATAGAATATCCTCAATTCCCAGTCTTCAATACTCAATACTGAATCTTCAACACTCGATCCTCAATCCTCAATCCTGAATCCTCAAATCTCAGTCCTCATCCTCAATTCTCAATTCTCAATCGTCAATCCTCAATCCTCAACCCGCTATCTTCAATCCTAAATAATCAATCTCCAATACTAGATCCTCAATCCGCAATCCTCAATCCTCAATACCCAATCCTAAATCTTCAATCCTCAATCCTCAATTATCAATTCTCAATCCTCAATCCTCAATTCTCTGTCCTCAAACCTCAATCCTCAACCCTCAGTCCTCGTCCTCAAACCTCAACCCTCTATCCTCAATCCTCAATCTTCAATCCTCAATACTCAATCTTCAATCCGCAATCCTCAATCTTCAATCCTCAATACTCAATCTTTAATCCTCAATCCTCAATCCTCAATACTCAATCCTCAATCCTCAGTCCTCAATCCTCAATCTTCAATCCTCAATACTCAATCTTCAATCCTCAATCCTCAATCCTCAATTCTCAATCCTCATTCTTCAATCCTCATTACCCAATCCACAATCCTCATTCCGCAATCCTCAATCCTCAATTCTCAACCCTCAATCCTCAATGATCATTCTTCAATCCTCAATCCTCAGTCTTCAAACCTCAATTCTGAATCCTCAATCCTGAATCCTCAATCTTCAGGCCTCAGTCCTCAGCAATCAGTTGGCAATCCTCAATCCTCAATAGAATATCCTCAATTCACAGTTTTCAATACCCAATACTCAATCTGCAATCTTCAAACCTCTATCCACAAACATCAATTCTCATCACTGAACCCTCAACACTCAGTCCTCAATGTTCAATACTCAATCTTCAACCCACAATCCTCAATCGTCAGTCTTCAATCCTCTATACTCAATCTTCAATCCTCTATCCTCAATCCTCAATCCTCAGTCCTCATTCTTCAATCCTCAATACCCAATCCTCAATCTTCAATCCTCAATCCTCAATCCTCAATTCTCAATCCTCAATCCTCAGCCCTCAGTCCTTAAACCTCAATCCTCAACCCTCAGCCCTCATCCTCAATCCTCAATCCTCAATCCTCAATCCTCAATCTTCAATCCTCAATACTCAATCTTCAATCCTCAATCCTCAATCCTCAGTCCTCAAACCTCAATTCTGAATCCTCAACCCTCAATCCTCAATCTTCAGCCCTCAGTCCTCAATCCTCAATATTCAATCCTCAATACTCACTCTTCAATCCTCGATCCTCAATCCTAAATCCTCAGTCCTCATTCTTCAATCCTCAATACCCAATCCTCAATCTTCAATCCTCAATCCTCAATCCTCAATTCTCAATCCTCAATCCTCAATCTTCTGACCTCAAACATCAATAATCAACCCTCAGTCCTCGTCCTCAATCCACAACCCTCAGTCCTCAATCCTCAATCTTCAATCATCAATATTCAACCTTCAATCCTCAACCCTCAATCCTCGATCCTCAATCCTCAACCCTCAATGTTCAATCCTCAATACCCAATCCTCAATCTTCAATCCTCAATCCTCAATCCTCAATCCTCAATTCTCAATCCTCAATTCTCAGTCCTCAGTCCTCAAACCTCAACCCTCAACCCGCAGCCCTCATCGTCAATTCTCAATCCTCAATCCTCAATCCTCAATCTTCAATCCTCAATACTCAATCTTCAATCCACAATCCTCAATCTTCAATCCTCAATACTCAATCTTCAATCCTCAATCCTCAATCCTCAATACTCAATCCTCAATCCTCAGTCCTCAATCCTCAATCTTCTACCTCAATACTCAATCTTCAATCCTCAATCCTGAATCCTCAATACTCAATCCTCAATCCTCAGTCCTCAATCCTCAATCTTCAATCCTCAATCCTCAATCTACAATCATCAATATTCAATCTTCAATCCTCAATCCTCAATCCTCGATAATCAATCCTCAATCCTCAATGTTCAATCCTCAATACCCAATCCTCAATCTTCAATCCTCAATCCTCAATCCTCAATCCTTAATTCTCAATCCTCAATCCTCAGTCCTCAGTCCTCAAACCTCAATCCTCAACCCTCAGCCCTCATCGTCAATTCTCAATCCTCAATTCTCAATCCTCAATCATCAATCCTCAATACTCAACCTTCAATCCACAATCCTCAATCTTCAATCCTCAATACTCAATCTTCAATCCTCAATCCTCAATCCTCAATACTCAATCCTCAATCCTCAGTCCTCAATCCTCAATCTTCAATCCTCAATACTCATTCTTCAATCCTCAATCCTCAATCCTCAATCCTCAATCATCAATCCTCAATCCTCAATACTCAATCTTCAATCCTCAATCCTCAGTCCTCAAACCTCAATTCTGAATCCTCAATCCTGAATCCTAAATCTTCAGCCCTCAGTCCTCAACAATCAGTTGGCAATCATCAATCCTCAATAGAATATCCTCAATTCCCAGTCTTCAATACTCAATACTCAATCTGCAATCTCCGAATCTGCATATCTCTATCCACAAACGTCAATTCTCATCACTCAACCCTCGACACTCAGGTCTCAATGTTAAATCCTCAATCCTCAATTCTCTATCTTCAATCCTCAACACTGAATCTTCAACACTCAATCCTCAATCCTCAATCCTCAATCCTCAAACCTCAGTCCTCATCCTCAATTCTCAATTCTCAATCCTCAATCCTCAATCCTCAACCCTCTATATTCAATCCTAAATAATCAATCTCCAATACTAGATCCTCAATCCCCAATCCTCAATCCTCAATACCCAATCCTAAATCTTCAATCCTCAATCCTCAATTATCAATTCTCAATCCTCAATCCTCAATTCTCTGTCCTCAAACCTCAATCCTCAACCCTCAGTCCTCGCCCTCAAACCTCAACCCTCAATCCTCAATCCTCAATCTTCAATCCTCAATACTCAATCTTCAATCCTCAATCCTCAATCCTCAGTCCTCAAACCTCAATCCCCACTCCTCAATCCTTAATCCTCAATCCTCAATCCTCAATCCTCAATCCTCAATCTTCAATCCTCAATACTCAATCGTCAATCCTCAACCCTCAATCCTAAATCCTCAGTCCTCATTCTTCAATCCTCAATACCCAATCCTCGATCTTCAATCCTCAATCCTCAATCCTCAATCCTAAATTCTCAATCCTCAATCCTCAGTCCTCAGCCCTCAAACCTCAATCCTCAACCCTCAGACCTCATCGTCAATTCTCAATCCTCAATTCTCAATCCTCAATCTTCAATCCTCAATACTCAATCTTCAATCCACAATCCTCAATCTTCAATCCTCAATACTCAATCTTCAATCCTCAATCCTCAATCCTCAATACTCAATCCTCAATCCTCAGTCCTCAATCCTCAATCTTCAATCCTCAATCCTCAATCTACAATCATCAATATTCGATCTTCAATCCTCAATCCTCAATCCTCGATACTCAATCCTCAATCCTCAATGTTCAATCCTCAATACCCAATCCTCAATCTTCAATCCTCAATCCTCAATCCTCAATCCTCAATTCTCAATCCTCAATCCTCAGTCCTCAGTCCTCAAACCTCAATCCTCAACCCTCAGCCCTCATCGTCAATTCTCAATCCTCAATTCTCAATCCTCAATCCTCAGTCCTCAATCCTCAATCTTCAATCCTCAATACTCAATCTTCAATCCTCAATCCTCGATCCTCAATCCTCAATCCTCAATCCTCAATCCTCAATGCTCAATCTTCAATCCTCAATCCTCAGTCCTCAAACCTCAGTTCTGGATCCTCAATCCTCAATCCTCAATGTTCAATCCTCAATTCCCAATCCTCAATCGTCAATCCTCAATCTTCAATCCTCAATACTCAATCGTCAATCCTCAATCCTCAATCCTAAATCCTCAGTCCTCATTCTTCAATCCCCAATACCCAATCCTCAATCTTCAATCCTCAATCCTCAATCCCCAATTCTCAATCCTCAATCCGCATTCCTCAGACCTCAAACATCAATACTCAACCCTCAGTCCGCGTCCTCAATCCACAACACTCAATCTTCAATCCTCAATCTTCAACCATCAATACTCAATCTTCAATCCTCAACCCTCAATCCTGGATCCTCAATCCTCAATCCTCAATGTTCAATCCTCAATTCCCAATCCTCAATCGTCAATCCTCAATCCTCAATCCTCAATCCTCAATTCTCAATCCTCAATCCTCAGTCCTCAGTCCTCAAACCTCAATCCTCAACACTCAGCCCTCATCGTCAAATCTCAATCCTCAATTCTCAATCCTCAATCCTCAGTCCTCAATCCTCAATCTTCAATCCTCAATCCTCAATCTTCAATCCTCAATCCTCGATCCTCAATCCTCAATCCTCAATCCTCAATCCTCAATACTCAATCTTCAATCCTCAATCGTCAGTCCTCAGACCTCAGTTCTGGATCCTCAATCCTCAATCCTCAATGTTCAATCCTCAATTCCCAACACTCAATCGTCAATCCTCAATCCTCAATCCTCAATCCTCAATTCTCAATCCTCAATCCTCAATCCTCAATCCTCAATCCTGAATCCTCAATCCTCAATCCTCAATCCTCAATCCTCAATCCTCAATCCTCACTCTTCAATCGTCAATCCTCAATTCTCAATTCTCAATCCTCAATCCTCAATCTTCTGACCTCAAACATTAATACTAAACCCTCAGTCCTCGTCCTCAATCCACAACACTCAATCTTCAATCCTCAATCTTCAATCATCAATATTCAATCTTCAATCCTCAACCCTCAATCCTGGATCCTCAATCCTTAATCCTCAATGTTCAATCCTCAATTCCCAATCCTCAATCGTCAATCCTCAATCCTCAATCCTCAATCCTCAATTCTCAATCCTCAATCCTCAGTCCTCAGTCCTCAAACCTCAAACCTCAACCCTCAAACCTCAATCCTCAACCGTCAGTCCCTGTCCTCAATCCTCAACACTCAATCCTCAATCCTCAATCCTCAATCGTCAATCCTCAATCCTCAATCCTCAATCTTCAATCCTCAATCCTCAATCCTCAATCCTCTATCCTCATTCTTCAATCCTCAATACCCAATCCTCAATCTTCAACACTCAATCCTCAATCCTCAATTCTCAATCCTCAATCCTAAATCCTCAGTCCTCATTCTTCAATCCTCAATACCCAATCCTCAATCTTCAATCCTCAATCCTCAATCCTCTATTCTCAATCCTCAATCCTCAATCTTCTGACCTCAAACATCAATAATCAACCCTCAGTCCTCGTCCTCAATCCACAACACTCAGTCCTCAATCCTCAATATTCAATCATCAATATTCAATATTCAATCCTCAGCAGTCAATCCTCGATCCTCAATCCTCAATCCCCAATGTTCAATCCTCAATACAAAATCCTCAATCTTCAATCCTCAATCCTCAGTCCTCAATCCTCAATTCTCAATCCTCAATCCTCAGTCCTCAGTCCTCAAACCTCAACCCTCAACCCGCAGCCCTCACCGTCAATTCTCAATCCTCAATCCTCAATCCTCAATCTTCAATCCTCAATACTCAATCTTCAATTAACAATCCTCAATCTTCAATCCTCAATACTCAATCTTCAATCCTCAATACTCAATCGTCAATCCTCAATCCTCAATCCTAAATCCTCAGTCCTCACTCTTCAATCCTCAATACCCAATCCTCACTCTTCAATCCTCAATCCTCAATCATCAATTCTCAATCCTCAATCCTCAATCTTCAGACCTCAGACATCAATACTCAACCCTCATTCCTCGTCCTCAATCCACAACACTCAATCTTCAATCCTCAATCTTCAGTCCTCAGTCCTCAGCCCTCAAACCTCAAACCTCAACCCTCAAACCTCAATCCTCAACCGTCAGTCCCTGTCCTCAATCCTCAACACTCAATCCTCAATCCTCAATCCTGAATCGTCAATCCTCAATCCTCAATCCTCAATCTTCAATCCTCAATCCTCAATCCTCAATCCTCTATCCTCATTCTTCAATCCTCAATACCCAATCCTCAATCTTCAACACTCAATCCTCAATCCTCAATCTTCAATCCTCGAAACTCAATCTTCAATCCTCAATCCTCAGTCCTCAAACCTCAATTCTGAATCCTCAATCCTGAATCCTCAATCTTCAGCCCTTAGTCCTCAACAATCAGTTGTCAACCCTGAATCCTCAATAGAGTATCCTGAATTCACAGCTTTCAATACTCAATACTCAATCTGCAATCTTCAAACCTCTATCCACAAACATCAATTCTCATCACTGAACCCTCAACACTCAGTCCTCAATGTTCAATACTCAATCTTCAACCCACAATCCTCAATCGTCAATCTTCAATCCTCAATACTCAATCTTCAATCCTCTATCCTCAATCCTCAATCCTCAATCCTCATTCTTCAATCCTCAATACCCAATCCTCAATCCTCAATCCTCAATCTTCAATCCTCAATACTCAATCTTCAAATCACAATCCTCAATCTTCAATCCTCAATCCTCAATCCTCAATACCCGATCCTCAATCTTCAACACTCTATCCTCAATTCTCAATTCTCAACCCTCAATCCTCAGTCCTCAGTCCTCAAACTTCAATACTAAACCCTCAGCCCTCATCCTCAGCCCACAATCCTCAATCCTCAATCCTCAATCCTCAATCTTCAATCCTCAACCTTCAATACTCAATCCTCAATCCACAATCCTCAATCCTCAATCCTCAATCATCAATGCTCAGTCTTCAATCCTCAACACTCAATCTTTAATCATCAATCCTCAATCCTCAATCTTCAATCCTCAATCCTCAATCCTGAATCCTCAATCCTCAATCCTCAATCCTCAATCCTCAATCCTCAATATTCAATCCTCAATACTCAATCTTCAATCCTCGATCCTCAATCCTAAATCCTCAGTCCTTATTCTTCAATCCTCAATACCCAATCCTCAATCTTCAATCCTCAATCCTCAATCCTCAATTCTCAATCCTCAATCCTCAAACTTCTGACCTCAAACATCAATAATCAACCCTCAGTCCTGGTCCTCAATCCACAACCCTCAGTCCTCAATCCTCAATCTTCAATCATCAATATTCAATCTTCAATCCTCAACACTCAATCCTCGATCCTCAATCCTCAATCCTCAATGTTCAATCCTCAATACCCAATCCTCAATCTTCAATCCTCAATCCTCAATCCTCAATCCTCAATTCTCAATCCTCAATCCTCAGTCCTCAGTCCTCAAACCTCAACCCTCAACCCGCAGCCCTCATCGTCAATTCTCAATCCTCAATCCTCAATCCTCAATCTTCAATCCTCAATACTCAATCTTCAATCCACAATCCTCATTCTTCAATCCTCAATACTCAATCTTCAATCCTCAATCCTCAATCGTCAATACTCAATCCTCAATCCTCAATCATCAACCCTCACTCCTCAATCCTCAATCCTCAATCCTCAATCATCAACCCTCACTCCTCAATCCTCAATCCTCAATCCTCAATCATCAATCCTCAATCCTCAATCCTCAATCCTCAATCCTCAACCCTCAATCCTCAATCCTCAATCCTCAATCCTCAATCCTCAATCCTCAATCCTCAATCCTCAATCCTCAATCCTCAATCCTCAATCCTCAATCCTCTATCCTCATTCTTCAATCCTCAATACCCAATCCTCAATCTTCAACACTCAATCCTCAATCCTCAATTCTCAATCCTCAATCCTCAGTCCTCAGACCTCAAACCCAAATACTCAACCCTGAGCCCTCATCCTCAATCCTCAATCCTCAATCCTCAATCCTCAATCTTCAATCCTCGATACTCAATCTTCAATCCTCAATCCTCGGTCCTCAAACCTCAATTCTGAATCCTCAATCCTGAATCCTCAATCTTCAGCCCTCAGTCCTCAACATTCAGTTGTCAACACTGAATCCTCAATAGAATATCCTCAATTCACAGTTTTCAATTATCAATACTCAATCTGCATTCTTCAAACCTCTATCCACAAACATCAATTCTCATCACTCAACCCTCAACACTCAGTCCTCAACGTTCAATCCTCAATCCTCAATCCACAATCCTCAATCGTCAATCCTCAATACTCAATCTTCAATTCACAATCCTCAATCTTCAATCCTCAATCCTCAATCCTCAATACCCAATCCTCAATCTTCAACACTCTATCCTCAATTCTCAATTCTCAATACTCAATCCTCAGTCCTCAGTCCTCAAACCTCAATACTCAACCCTCAGCCCTCATCCTCAGCCCGCAATACTCAATCCTCAATCCTCAATACTCAATCTTCAATCCTCAACCTTCAATACTCAATCCTCAATCCTCAATCCTCAATCCTCAATCATCAATGCTCAGTCTTCAATCCTCAACACTCAATCTTTAATCATCAATCCTCAATCCTCAATCTTCAATCCTCAATCCTCAATCCTGAATCCTCAATCCTCAATCTTCAATCCTCAACCCTCAATCCTCAATATTCAATCCTCAATACTAAATCTTCAATCCTCGATCCTCAATCCTAAATCCTCAGTCCTCATTCTTCAATCCTCAATACCCAATCCTCAATCTTCAATCCTCAATCCTCAATCCTCAATTCTCAATCCTCAATCCTCAATCTTCTGACCTCAAACATCAATGATCAACCCTCAGTCCTCGTCCTCAATCCACAACCCTCAGTCCTCAATCCTCAATCTTCAATCATCAATATTCAATCTTCAATCCTCAACCCTCAATCCTCGATCCTCAATCCTCGATCCTCAATGTTCAATCCTCAATACCCAATCCTCAATCTTCAATCCTCAATCCACAATCCTCAATCCTCAATTCTCAATCCTCAATCCTCAGTCCTCAGTCCTCAAACCTCAACCCTCAACCCGCAGCCCTCATCGTCAATTCTCAATCCTCAATCCTCAAACCTCAATCTTCAATCCTCAATACTCAACCTTCAATCCACAATCCTCAATCTTCAATCCTCAATACTCAATCTTCAATCCTCAATCCTCAATCCTCAATACTCAATCCTCAATCCTCAGTCCTCAATCCTCGAACTTCTACCTCAATACTCAATCTTCAATCCTCAATCCTCAATCCTCAATACTCAATCCTCAATCCTCAGTCCTCAATCCTCAATCTTCAATCCTCAATCCTCAATCTACAATCATCAATATTCAATCTTCAATCCTCAATCCTCAATCCTCGATAATCAATTCTCAATCCTCAATGTTCAATCCTCAATACCCAATCCTCAATCTTCAATCCTCAATCCTCAATCCTCAATCCTTAATTCTCAATCCTCAATCCTCAGTCCTCAGTCCTCAAACCTCAATCCTCAACCCTCAGCCCTCATCGTCAATTCTCAATCCTCAATTCTCAATCCTCAATCTTCAATCCTCAATACTCAATCTTCAATCCACAATCCTCAATCTTCAATCCTCAATACTCAATCTTCAATCCTATATCCTCAATCCTCAATACTCAATCCTCAATCCTCAGTCCTCAATCCTCAATCTTCAATCCTCAATACTCAATCTTCAATCCTCAATCCTCAATCCTCAATCCTCAATCCTCAATCCTCAATACTCAATACTCAATCTTCAATCCTCAATCCTCAGTCCTCAAACCTCAATTCTGAATCCTCAATCCTGAATCCTAAACCTTCAGCCCTCAGTCCTCAACAATCAGTTGCCAATCATCAATCCTCAATAGAATATCCTCAATTCCCAGTCTTCAATACTCAATACTGAATCTTCAACACTCGATCCTCAATCCTCAATCCTGAATCCTCAAATCTCAGTCCTCATCCTCAATTCTCAATTCTCAATCGTCAATCCTCAATCCTCAACCCTCTATCTTCAATCCTAAATAATCAATCTCCAATACTAGATCCTCAATCCCCAATCCTCAATCCTCAATACCCAATCCTAAATCTTCAATCCTCAATCCTCAATTATCAATTCTCAATCCTCAATCCTCAATTCTCTGTCCTCAAACCTCAATCCTCAACGCTCAGTCCTCGTCCTCAAACCTCAACCCTCTATCCTCAATCCTCAATCTTCAATCCTCAATACTCAATCTTCAATCCGCAATCCTCAATCTTCAATCCTCAATACTCAATCTTTAATCCTCAATCCTCAATCCTCAATACTCAATCCTCAATCCTCAGTCCTCAATCCTCAATCTTCAATCCTCAATACTCAATCTTCAATCCTCAATCCTCAATCCTCAATTCTCAATCCTCATTCTTCAATCCTCATTACCCAATCCACAATCCTCATTCCTCAATCCTCAATCCTCAATTCTCAACCCTCAATCCTCAACGATCATTCTTCAATCCTCAATCCTCAGTCTTCAAACCTCAATTCTGAATCCTCAATCCTGAATCCTCAATCTTCAGGCCTCAGTCCTCAGCAATCAGTTGGCAATCCTCAATCCTCAATAGAATATCCTCAATTCACAGTTTTCAGTACTCAATACTCAATCTGCAATCTTCAAACCTCTATCCACAAACATCAATTCTCATCACTGAACCCTCAACACTCAGTCCTCAATGTTCAATACTCAATCTTCAACCCACAATCCTCAATCGTCAGTCTTCAATCCTCTATACTCAATCTTCAATCCTCTATCCTCAATCCTCAATCCTCAGTCCTCATTCTTCAATCCTCAGTACCCAAACCTCAATCTTCAATCCTCAATCCTCAATCCTCAATTCTCAATCCTCAATCCTCAACCCTCAGCCCTCATCCTCAATCCTCAGTCCTCGTCCTCAATCCACAACCCTCAGTCCTCAATCCTCAATCTTCAATCATCAATATTCAACCTTCAATCCTCAACCCTCAATCCTCGATCCTCAATCCTCAACCCTCAATGTTCAATCCTCAATACCCAATCCTCAATCTTCAATCCTCAATCCTCAATCCTCAATCCTCAATTCTCAATCCTCAATTCTCAGTCCTCAGTCCTCAAACCTCAACCCTCAACCCGCAGCCCTCATCGTCAATTCTCAATCCTCAATCCTCAATCCTCAATCTTCAATCCTCAATACTCAATCTTCAATCCACAATCCTCAATCTTCAATCCTCAATACTCAATCTTCAATCCTCAATCCTCAATCCTCAATACTCAATCCTCAATCCTCAGTCCTCAATCCTCAATCTTCTACCTCAATACTCAATCTTCAATCCTCAATCCTGAATCCTCAATACTCAATCCTCAATCCTCAGTCCTCAATCCTCAATCTTCAATCCTCACTCCTCAATCTACAATCATCAATATTCAATCTTCAATCCTCAATCCTCAATCCTCGATAATCAATCCTCAATCCTCAATGTTCAATCCTCAATACCCAATCCTCAATCTTCAATCCTCAATCCTCAATCCTCAATCCTTAATTCTCAATCCTCAATCCTCAGTCCTCAGTCCTCAAACCTCAATCCTCAACCCTCAGCCCTCATCGTCAATTCTCAATCCTCAATTCTCAATCCTCAATCATCAATCCTCAATACTCAACCTTCAATCCACAATCCTCAATCTTCAATCCTCAATACTCAATCTTCAATCCTCAATCCTCAATCCTCAATACTCAATCCTCATTCTTCAATCCTCAATACCCAATCCTCAATCTTCAATCTTCAATCCTCAATCCTCAATTCTCAATCCTCAATCCGCATTCCTCAGACATCAAACATCAATACTCAACCCTCAGTCCGCGTCCTCAATCAACAACCCTCAATTCTGAATCCTCAATCTACAATCATCGATATTCAATCTTCAATCCTCAATCCTCAATCCTCAATGTTCAATCCTCAATACCCAATCCTCAATCTTCAATACTCAATCCTCAATCCTCAATCCTAAATTCTCAATCCTCAATCCTCAGTCCTCAGCCCTCAAACCTCAATCCTCAACCCTCAGACCTCATCGTCAATTCTCAATCCTCAATTCTCAATCCTCAATCTTCAATCCTCAATACTCAATCTTCAATCCACAATCCTCAATCTTCAATCCTCAATACTCAATCTTCAATCCTCAATCCTCAATCCTCAATACTCAATCCTCAATCCTCAGTCCTCAATCCTCAATCTTCTGACCTCATACATCAATAATCAACCCTCAGTCCTCGTCCTCAATCCACAACACTCAGTCCTCAATCCTCAATCTTCAATCATCAATATTCAATATTCAATCCTCAGCAGTCAATCCTCGATCCTCAATCCTCAATCCTCAATGTTCAATCCTCAATACCCAATCCTCAATCTTCAATCCTCAATCCTCAGTCCTCAATCCTCAATTCTCAATCCTCAATCCTCAGTCCTCAGTCCTCAAACCTCAACCCTCAACCCGCAGCCCTCACCGTCAATTCTCAATCCTCAATCCTCAATCCTCAATCTTCAATCCTCAATACTCAATCTTCAATTAACAATCCTCAATCTTCAATCCTCAATACTCAATCTTCAATCCTCAATACACAATCGTCAATCCTCAATCCTCAATCCTAAATCCTCAGTCCTCACTCTTCAATCCTCAATACCCAACCCTCACTCTTCAATCCTCAATCCTCAATCATCAATTCTCAATCCTCAATCCTCAATCTTCAGACCTCAGACATCAATACTCAACCCTCATTCCTCGTCCTCAATCCACAACACTCAATCTTCAATCCTCAATCTTCAGTCCTCAGTCCTCAGCCCTCAAACCTCAAACCTCAACCCTCAAACCTCAATCCTCAACCGTCAGTCCCTGTCCTCAATCCTCAACACTCAATCCTCAATCCTCAATCCTGAATCGTCAATCCTCAATCCTCAATCCTCAATCTTCAATCCTCAATCCTCAATCCTCAATCCTCTATCCTCATTCTACAATCCTCAATACCCAATCCTCAATCTTCAACACTCAATCCTCAATCCTCAATCTTCAATCCTCGATACTCAATCTTCAATCCTCAATCCTCAGTCCTCAAACCTCAATTCTGAATCCTCAATCCTGAATCCTCAATCTTCAGCCCTTAGTCCTCAACAATCAGTTGTCAACCCTGAATCCTCAATAGAGTATCCTGAATTCACAGCTTTCAATACTCAATACTCAATCTGCAATCTTCAAACCTCTATCCACAAACATCAATTCTCATCACTGAACCCTCAACACTCAGTCCTCAATGTTCAATACTCAATCTTCAACCCACAATCCTCAATCGTCAATCTTCAATCCTCAATACTCAATCTTCAATCCTCTATCCTCAATCCTCAATCCTCAATCCTCATTCTTCAATCCTCAATACCCAATCCTCAATCCTCAATCCTCAATCTTCAATCCTCAATACTCAATCTTCAAATCACAATCCTCAATCTTCAATCCTCAATCCTCAATCCTCAATACCCGATCCTCAATCTTCAACACTCTATCCTCAATTCTCAATTCTCAACCCTCAATCCTCAGTCCTCAGTCCTCAAACTTCAATACTAAACCCTCAGCCCTCATCCTCAGCCCACAATCCTCAATCCTCAATCCTCAATCCTCAATCTTCAATCCTCAACCTTCAATACTCAATCCTCAATCCTCAATCCTCAATCCTCAATCCTCAATCATCAATGCTCAGTCTTCAATCCTCAACACTCAATCTTTAATCATCAATCCTCAATCCTCAATCTTCAATCCTGAATCCTCAATCCTGAATCCTCAATCCTCAATCCTCAATCCTCAATCCTCAATCCTCAATATTCAATCCTCAATACTCAATCTTCAATCCTCGATCCTCAATCCTAAATCCTCAGTCCTTATTCTTCAATCCTCAATACCCAATCCTCAATCTTCAATCCTCAATCCTCAATCCTCAATTCTCAATCCTCAATCCTCAAACTTCTGACCTCAAACATCAATAATCAACCCTCAGTCCTGGTCCTCAATCCACAACCCTCAGTCCTCAATCCTCAATCTTCAATCATCAATATTCAATCTTCAATCCTCAACACTCAATCCTCGATCCTCAATCCTCAATCCTCAATCATCAACCCTCACTCCTCAATCCTCAATCCTCAATCCTCAATCATCAACCCTCACTCCTCAATCCTCAATCCTCAATCCTCAATCATCAATCCTCAATCCTCAATCCTCAATCCTCAATCCTCAACCCTCAATCCTCAATCCTCAATCCTCAATCCTCAATCCTCAATCCTCAATCCTCAATCCTCAATCCTCAATCCTCAATCCTCTATCCTCATTCTTCAATCCTCAATACCCAATCCTCAATCTTCAACACTCAATCCTCAATCCTCAATTCTCAATCCTCAATCCTCAGTCCTCAGACCTCAAACCCAAATACTCAACCCTGAGCCCTCATCCTCAATCCTCAATCCTCAATCCTCAATCCTCAATCTTCAATCCTCGATACTCAATCTTCAATCCTCAATCCTCGGTCCTCAAACCTCAATTCTGAATCCTCAATCCTGAATCCTCAATCTTCAGCCCTCAGTCCTCAACATTCAGTTGTCAACACTGAATCCTCAATAGAATATCCTCAATTCACAGTTTTCAATTATCAATACTCAATCTGCATTCTTCAAACCTCTATCCACAAACATCAATTCTCATCACTCAACCCTCAACACTCAGTCCTCAACGTTCAATCCTCAATCCTCAATCCACAATCCTCAATCGTCAATCCTCAATACTCAATCTTCAATTCACAATCCTCAATCTTCAATCCTCAATCCTCAATCCTCAATATCCAATCCTCAATCTTCAACACTCTATCCTCAATTCTCAATTCTCAATCCTCAATCCTCAGTCCTCAGTCCTCAAACCTCAATACTCAACCCTCAGCCCTCATCCTCAGCCCGCAATACTCAATCCTCAATCCTCAATACTCAATCTTCAATCCTCAACCTTCAATACTCAATCCTCAATCCTCAATCCTCAATCCTCAATCATCAATGCTCAGTCTTCAATCCTCAACACTCAATCTTTAATCATCAATCCTCAATCCTCAATCTTCAATCCTCAATCCTCAATCCTGAATCCTCAATCCTCAATCTTCAATCCTCAACCCTCAATCCTCAATATTCAATCCTCAATACTAAATCTTCAATCCTCGATCCTCAATCCTAAATCCTCAGTCCTCATTCTTCAATCCTCAATACCCAATCCTCAATCTTCAATCCTCAATCCTCAATCCTCAATTCTCAATCCTCAATCCTCAATCTTCTGACCTCAAACATCAATGATCAACCCTCAGTCCTCGTCCTCAATCCACAACCCTCAGTCCTCAATCCTCAATCTTCAATCATCAATATTCAATCTTCAATCCTCAACCCTCAATCCTCGATCCTCAATCCTCAATCCTCAATGTTCAATCCTCAATACCCAATCCTCAATCTTCAATCCTCAATCCACAATCCTCAATCCTCAATTCTCAATCCTCAATCCTCAATCTTCAGACCTCAAACATTAATACTAAACCCTCAGTCCTCGTCCTCAATCCACAACACTCAATCTTCAATCCTCAATCTTCAATCATCAATATTCAATCTTCAATCCACAACCCTCAATCCTGGATCCTCAATCCTCAATCCTCAATGTTCAATCCTCAATTCCCAATCCTCAATCGTCAATCCTCAATCCTCAATCCTCAATCCTCAATTCTCAATCCTCAATCCTCAGTCCTCAGTCCTCAAACCTCAAACCTCAACCCTCAAACCTCAATCCTCATCCGTCAGGCCCTGTCCTCAATCCTCAACACTCAATCCTCAATCCTCAATCCTCAATCGTCAATCCTCAATCCTCAATCCTCAATCTTCAATCCTCAATCCTCAATCCTCAATCCTCTATCCTCATTCTTCAATCCTCAATACCCAATCCTCAATCTTCAACACTCAATCCTCAATCCTCAATTCTCAATCCTCAATCCTAAATCCTCAGTCCTCATTCTTCAATCCTCAATACCCAATCCTCAATCTTCAATCCTCAATCCTCAATCCTCTATTCTCAATCCTCAATCCTCAATCTTCTGACCTCAAACATCAATAATCAACCCTCAGTCCTCGTCCTCAATCCACAACACTCAGTCCTCAATCCTCAATCTTCAATCATCAATATTCAATATTCAATCCTCAGCAGTCAATCCTCGATCCTCAATCCTCAATCCTCAATGTTCAATCCTCAATACCCAATCCTCAATCTTCAATCCTCAATCCTCAGTCCTCAATCCTCAATTCTCAATCCTCAATCCTCAGTCCTCAGTCCTCAAACCTCAACCCTCAACCCGCAGCCCTCACCGTCAATTCTCAATCCTCAATCCTCAATCCTCAATCTTCAATCCTCAATACTCAATCTTCAATTAACAATCCTCAATCTTCAATCCTCAATACTCAATCTTCAATCCTCAATACTCAATCGTCAATCCTCAATCCTCAATCCTAAATCCTCAGTCCTCACTCTTCAATCCTCAATACCCAATCCTCACTCTTCAATCCTCAATCCTCAATCATCAATTCTCAATCCTCAATCCTCAATCATCAGACCTCAGACATCAATACTCAACCCTCATTCCTCGTCCTCAATCCACAACACTCAATCTTCAATCCTCAATCTTCAGTCCTCAGTCCTCAGCCCTCAAACCTCAAACCTCAACCCTCAAACCTCAATCCTCAACCGTCAGTCCCTGTCCTCAATCCTCAACACTCAATCCTCAATCCTCAATCCTGAATCGTCAATCCTCAATCCTCAATCCTCAATCTTCAATCCTCAATCCTCAATCCTCAATCCTCTATCCTCATTCTTCAATCCTCAATACCCAATCCTCAATCTTCAACACTCAATCGTCAATCCTCAATCTTCAATCCTCGATACTCAATCTTCAATCCTCAATCCTCAGTCCTCAAACCTCAATTCTGAATCCTCAATCCTGAATCCTCAATCTTCAGCCCTTAGTCCTCAACAATCAGTTGTCAACCCTGAATCCTCAATAGAGTATCCTGAATTCACAGCTTTCAATACTCAATACTCAATCTGCAATCTTCAAACCTCTATCCACAAACATCAATTCTCATCACTGAACCCTCAACACTCAGTCCTCAATGTTCAATACTCAATCTTCAACCCACAATCCTCAATCGTCAATCTTCAATCCTCAATACTCAATCTTCAATCCTCTATCCTCAATCCTCAATCCTCAATCCTCATTCTTCAATCCTCAATACCCAATCCTCAATCCTCAATCCTCAATCTTCAATCCTCAATACTCAATCTTCAAATCACAATCCTCAATCTTCAATCCTCAATCCTCAATCCTCAATACCCGATCCTCAATCTTCAACACTCTATCCTCAATTCTCAATTCTCAACCCTCAATCCTCAGTCCTCAGTCCTCAAACTTCAATACTAAACCCTCAGCCCTCATCCTCAGCCCACAATCCTCAATCCTCAATCCTCAATCCTCAATCTTCAATCCTCAACCTTCAATACTCAATCCTCAATCCTCAATCCTCAATCCTCAATCCTCAATCATCAATGCTCAGTCTTCAATCCTCAACACTCAATCTTTAATCATCAATCCTCAATCCTCAATCTTCAATCCTCAATCCTCAATCCTGAATCCTCAATCCTCAATCCTCAATCCTCAATCCTCAATCCTCAATATTCAATCCTCAATACTCAATCTTCAATCCTCGATCCTCAATCCTAAATCCTCAGTCCTTATTCTTCAATCCTCAATACCCAATCCTCAATCTTCAATCCTCAATCCTCAATCCTCAATTCTCAATCCTCAATCCTCAAACTTCTGACCTCAAACATCAATAATCAACCCTCAGTCCTGGTCCTCAATCCACAACCCTCAGTCCTCAATCCTCAATCTTCAATCATCAATATTCAATCTTCAATCCTCAACACTCAATCCTCGATCCTCAATCCTCAATCCTCAATCATCAACCCTCAATCATCAACCCTCAATCCTCAATCATCAACCCTCACTCCTCAATCCTCAATCCTCAATCCTCAATCATCAATCCTCAATCCTCAATCCTCAATCCTCAATCCTCAACCCTCAATCCTCAATCCTCAATCCTCAATCCTCAATCCTCAATCCTCAATCCTCAATCCTCAATCCTCAATCCTCAATCCTCTATCCTCATTCTTCAATCCTCAATACCCAATCCTCAATCTTCAACACTCAATCCTCAATCCTCAATTCTCAATCCTCAATCCTCAGTCCTCAGACCTCAAACCCAAATACTCAACCCTGAGCCCTCATCCTCAATCCTCAATCCTCAATCCTCAATCCTCAATCTTCAATCCTCGATACTCAATCTTCAATCCTCAATCCTCGGTCCTCAAACCTCAATTCTGAATCCTCAATCCTGAATCCTCAATCTTCAGCCCTCAGTCCTCAACATTCAGTTGTCAACACTGAATCCTCAATAGAATATCCTCAATTCACAGTTTTCAATTATCAATACTCAATCTGCATTCTTCAAACCTCTATCCACAAACATCAATTCTCATCACTCAACCCTCAACACTCAGTCCTCAACGTTCAATCCTCAATCCTCAATCCACAATCCTCAATCGTCAATCCTCAATACTCAATCTTCAATTCACAATCCTCAATCTTCAATCCTCAATCCTCAATCCTCAATATCCAATCCTCAATCTTCAACACTCTATCCTCAATTCTCAATTCTCAATCCTCAATCCTCAGTCCTCAGTCCTCAAACCTCAATACTCAACCCTCAGCCCTCATCCTCAGCCCGCAATACTCAATCCTCAATCCTCAATACTCAATCTTCAATCCTCAACCTTCAATACTCAATCCTCAATCCTCAATCCTCAATCCTCAATCATCAATGCTCAGTCTTCAATCCTCAACACTCAATCTTTAATCATCAATCCTCAATCCTCAATCTTCAATCCTCAATCCTCAATCCTGAATCCTCAATCCTCAATCTTCAATCCTCAACCCTCAATCCTCAATATTCAATCCTCAATACTAAATCTTCAATCCTCGATCCTCAATCCTAAATCCTCAGTCCTCATTCTTCAATCCTCAATACCCAATCCTCAATCTTCAATCCTCAATCCTCAATCCTCAATTCTCAATCCTCAATCCTCAATCTTCTGACCTCAAACATCAATGATCAACCCTCAGTCCTCGTCCTCAATCCACAACCCTCAGTCCTCAATCCTCAATCTTCAATCATCAATATTCAATCTTCAATCCTCAACCCTCAATCCTCGATCCTCAATCCTCAATGTTCAATCCTCAATACCCAATCCTCAATCTTCAATCCTCAATCCACAATCCTCAATCCTCAATTCTCAATCCTCAATCCTCAATCTTCAGACCTCAAACATTAATACTAAACCCTCAGTCCTCGTCCTCAATCCACAACACTCAATCTTCAATCCTCAATCTTCAATCATCAATATTCAATCTTCAATCCACAACCCTCAATCCTGGATCCTCAATCCTCAATCCTCAATGTTCAATCCTCAATTCCCAATCCTCAATCGTCAATCCTCAATCCTCAATCCTCAATCCTCAATTCTCAATCCTCAATCCTCAGTCCTCAGTCCTCAAACCTCAAACCTCAACCCTCAAACCTCAATCCTCAACCGTCAGGCCCTGTCCTCAATCCTCAACACTCAATCCTCAATCCTCAATCCTCAATCGTCAATCCTCAATCCTCAATCCTCAATCTTCAATCCTCAATCCTCAATCCTCAATCCTCTATCCTCATTCTTCAATCCTCAATACCCAATCCTCAATCTTCAACACTCAATCCTCAATCCTCAATTCTCAATCCTCAATCCTAAATCCTCAGTCCTCATTCTTCAATCCTCAATACCCAATCCTCAATCTTCAATCCTCAATCCTCAATCCTCTATTCTCAATCCTCAATCCTCAATCTTCTGACCTCAAACATCAATAATCAACCCTCAGTCCTCGTCCTCAATCCACAACACTCAGTCCTCAATCCTCAATCTTCAATCATCAATATTCAATATTCAATCCTCAGCAGTCAATCCTCGATCCTCAATCCTCAATCCTCAATGTTCAATCCTCAATACCCAATCCTCAATCTTCAATCCTCAATCCTCAGTCCTCAATCCTCAATTCTCAATCCTCAATCCTCAGTCCTCAGTCCTCAAACCTCAACCCTCAACCCGCAGCCCTCACCGTCAATTCTCAATCCTCAATCCTCAATCCTCAATCTTCAATCCTCAATACTCAATCTTCAATTAACAATCCTCAATCTTCAATCCTCAATACTCAATCTTCAATCCTCAATACTCAATCGTCAATCCTCAATCCTCAATCCTAAATCCTCAGTCCTCACTCTTCAATCCTCAATACCCAATCCTCACTCTTCAATCCTCAATCCTCAATCATCAATTCTCAATCCTCAATCCTCAATCATCAGACCTCAGACATCAATACTCAACCCTCATTCCTCGTCCTCAATCCACAACACTCAATCTTCAATCCTCAATCTTCAGTCCTCAGTCCTCAGCCCTCAAACCTCAAACCTCAACCCTCAAACCTCAATCCTCAACCGTCAGTCCCTGTCCTCAATCCTCAACACTCAATCCTCAATCCTCAATCCTGAATCGTCAATCCTCAATCCTCAATCCTCAATCTTCAATCCTCAATCCTCAATCCTCAATCCTCTATCCTCATTCTTCAATCCTCAATACCCAATCCTCAATCTTCAACACTCAATCGTCAATCCTCAATCTTCAATCCTCGATACTCAATCTTCAATCCTCAATCCTCAGTCCTCAAACCTCAATTCTGAATCCTCAATCCTGAATCCTCAATCTTCAGCCCTTAGTCCTCAACAATCAGTTGTCAACCCTGAATCCTCAATAGAGTATCCTGAATTCACAGCTTTCAATACTCAATACTCAATCTGCAATCTTCAAACCTCTATCCACAAACATCAATTCTCATCACTGAACCCTCAACACTCAGTCCTCAATGTTCAATACTCAATCTTCAACCCACAATCCTCAATCGTCAATCTTCAATCCTCAATACTCAATCTTCAATCCTCTATCCTCAATCCTCAATCCTCAATCCTCATTCTTCAATCCTCAATACCCAATCCTCAATCCTCAATCCTCAATCTTCAATCCTCAATACTCAATCTTCAAATCACAATCCTCAATCTTCAATCCTCAATCCTCAATCCTCAATACCCGATCCTCAATCTTCAACACTCTATCCTCAATTCTCAATTCTCAACCCTCAATCCTCAGTCCTCAGTCCTCAAACTTCAATACTAAACCCTCAGCCCTCATCCTCAGCCCACAATCCTCAATCCTCAATCCTCAATCCTCAATCTTCAATCCTCAACCTTCAATACTCAATCCTCAATCCTCAATCCTCAATCCTCAATCCTCAATCATCAATGCTCAGTCTTCAATCCTCAACACTCAATCTTTAATCATCAATCCTCAATCCTCAATCTTCAATCCTCAATCCTCAATCCTGAATCCTCAATCCTCAATCCTCAATCCTCAATCCTCAATCCTCAATATTCAATCCTCAATACTCAATCTTCAATCCTCGATCCTCAATCCTAAATCCTCAGTCCTTATTCTTCAATCCTCAATACCCAATCCTCAATCTTCAATCCTCAATCCTCAATCCTCAATTCTCAATCCTCAATCCTCAAACTTCTGACCTCAAACATCAATAATCAACCCTCAGTCCTGGTCCTCAATCCACAACCCTCAGTCCTCAATCCTCAATCTTCAATCATCAATATTCAATCTTCAATCCTCAACACTCAATCCTCGATCCTCAATCCTCAATCCTCAATGTTCAATCCTCAATACCCAATCCTCAATCTTCAATCCTCAATCCTCAATCCTCAATCCTCAATTCTCAATCCTCAATCCTCAGTCCTCAGTCCTCAAACCTCAACCCTCAACCCGCAGCCCTCATCGTCAATTCTCAATCCTCAATCCTCAATCCTCAATCTTCAATCCTCAATACTCAATCTTCAATCCACAATCCTCAATCTTCAATCCTCAATACTCAATCTTCAATCCTCAATCCTCAATCGTCAATACTCAATCCTCAATCCTCAATCCTCAATCATCAATCCTCAATCCTCAATCCTCAATCCTCAATCCTCAACCCTCAATCCTCAATCCTCAATCCTCAATCCTCAATCCTCAATCCTCAATCCTCAATCCTCAATCCTCAATCCTCAACCCTCAATCCTCAATCCTCAATCCTCAATCCTCAATCCTCAATCCTCAATCCTCAATCCTCAATCCTCAATCCTCAATCCTCAATCCTCTATCCTCATTCTTCAATCCTCAATACCCAATCCTCAATCTTCAATCCTCGATACTCAATCTTCAATCCTCAATCCTCGGTCCTCAAACCTCAATTCTGAATCCTCAATCCTGAATCCTCAATCTTCAGCCCTCAGTCCTCAACATTCAGTTGTCAACACTGAATCCTCAATAGAATATCCTCAATTCACAGTTTTCAATTATCAATACTCAATCTGCATTCTTCAAACCTCTATCCACAAACATCAATTCTCATCACTCAACCCTCAACACTCAGTCCTCAACGTTCAATCCTCAATCCTCAATCCACAATCCTCAATCGTCAATCCTCAATACTCAATCTTCAATTCACAATCCTCAATCTTCAATCCTCAATCCTCAATCCTCAATACCCAATCCTCAATCTTCAACACTCTATCCTCAATTCTCAATTCTCAATCCTCAATCCTCAGTCCTCAGTCCTCAAACCTCAATACTCAACCCTCAGCCCTCATCCTCAGCCCGCAATACTCAATCCTCAATCCTCAATACTCAATCTTCAATCCTCAACCTTCAATACTCAATCCTCAATCCTCAATCCTCAATCCTCAATCATCAATGCTCAGTCTTCAATCCTCAACACTCAATCTTTAATCATCAATCCTCAATCCTCAATCTTCAATCCTCAATCCTCAATCCTGAATCCTCAATCCTCAATCTTCAATCCTCAACCCTCAATCCTCAATATTCAATCCTCAATACTAAATCTTCAATCCTCGATCCTCAATCCTAAATCCTCAGTCCTCATTCTTCAATCCTCAATACCCAATCCTCAATCTTCAATCCTCAATCCTCAATCCTCAATTCTCAATCCTCAATCCTCAATCTTCTGACCTCAAACATCAATGATCAACCCTCAGTCCTCGTCCTCAATCCACAACCCTCAGTCCTCAATCCTCAATCTTCAATCATCAATATTCAATCTTCAATCCTCAACCCTCAATCCTCGATCCTCAATCCTGAATCCTCAATGTTCAATCCTCAATACCCAATCCTCAATCTTCAATCCTCAATCCACAATCCTCAATCCTCAATTCTCAATCCTCAATCCTCAGTCCTCAGTCCTCAAACCTCAACCCTCAACCCGCAGCCCTCATCGTCAATTCTCAATCCTCAATCCTCAAACCTCAATCTTCAATCCTCAATACTCAACCTTCAATCCACAATCCTCAATCTTCAATCCTCAATACTCAATCTTCAATCCTATATCCTCAATCCTCAATACTCAATCCTCAATCCTCAGTCCTCAATCCTCAATCTTCAATCCTCAATACTCAATCTTCAATCCTCAATCCTCAATCCTCAATCCTCAATCCTCAATCCTCAATACTCAATACTCAATCTTCAATCCTCAATCCTCAGTCCTCAAACCTCAATTCTGAATCCTCAATCCTGAATCCTAAACCTTCAGCCCTCAGTCCTCAACAATCAGTTGCCAATCATCAATCCTCAATAGAATATCCTCAATTCCCAGTCTTCAATACTCAATACTGAATCTTCAACACTCGATCCTCAATCCTCAATCCTGAATCCTCAAATCTCAGTCCTCATCCTCAATTCTCAATTCTCAATCGTCAATCCTCAATCCTCAACCCTCTATCTTCAATCCTAAATAATCAATCTCCAATACTAGATCCTCAATCCCCAATCCTCAATGCTCAATACCCAATCCTAAATCTTCAATCCTCAATCCTCAATTATCAATTCTCAATCCTCAATCCTCAATTCTCTGTCCTCAAACCTCAATCCTCAACGCTCAGACCTCGTCCTCAAACCTCAACCCTCTATCCTCAATCCTCAATCTTCAATCCTCAATACTCAATCTTCAATCCGCAATCCTCAATCTTCAATCCTCAATACTCAATCTTTAATCCTCAATCCTCAATCCTCAATACTCAATCCTCAATCCTCAGTCCTCAATCCTCAATCTTCAATCCTCAATACTCAATCTTCAATCCTCAATCCTCAATCCTCAATTCTCAATCCTCATTCTTCAATCCTCATTACCCAATCCACAATCCTCATTCCTCAATCCTCAATCCTCAATTCTCAACCCTCAATCCTCAACGATCATTCTTCAATCCTCAATCCTCAGTCTTCAAACCTCAATTCTGAATCCTCAATCCTGAATCCTCAATCTTCAGGCCTCAGTCCTCAGCAATCAGTTGGCAATCCTCAATCCTCAATAGAATATCCTCAATTCACAGTTTTCAGTACTCAATACTCAATCTGCAATCTTCAAACCTCTATCCACAAACATCAATTCTCATCACTGAACCCTCAACACTCAGTCCTCAATGTTCAATACTCAATCTTCAACCCACAATCCTCAATCGTCAGTCTTCAATCCTCTATACTCAATCTTCAATCCTCTATCCTCAATCCTCAATCCTCAATCCTCATTCTTCAATCCTCAATACCCAAACCTCAATCTTCAATCCTCAATCCTCAATCCTCAATTCTCAATCCTCAATCCTCAGCCCTCAGTCCTTAAACCTCAATCCTCAACCCTCAGCCCTCATCCTCAATCCTCAATCCTCAATCCTCAATCCTCAATCTTCAATCCTCAATACTCAATCTTCAATCCTCAATCCTCAATCCTCAGTCCTCAAACCTCAATTCTGAATCCTCAACCCTGAATCCTCAATCTTCAGCCCTCGGTCCTCAATCCTCAATATTCAATCCTCAATACTCACTCTTCAATCCTCGATCCTCAATCCTAAATCCTCAGTCCTCATTCTTCAATCCTCAATACCCAATCCTCAATCTTCAATCCTCAATCCTCAATCCTCAATTCTCAATCCTCAATCCTCAATCTTCTGACCTCAAACATCAATAATCAACCCTCAGTCCTCGTCCTCAATCCACAACCCTCAGTCCTCAATCCTCAATCTTCAATCATCAATATTCAATCCTCAATCGTCAATACTCAATCCTCAATCCTCAATCATCAACCCTCACTCCTCAATCCTCAATCCTCAATCCTCAATCATCAACCCTCACTCCTCAATCCTCAATCCTCAATCCTCAATCATCAATCCTCAATCCTCAATCCTCAATCCTCAATCCTCAACCCTCAATCCTCAATCCTCGATCCTCAATCCTCAATCCTCAATCCTCAATCCTCAATCCTCAATCCTCAATCCTCAATCCTCAATCCTCTATCCTCATTCTTCAATCCACAATACCCAATCCTCAATCTTCAACACTCAATCCTCAATCCTCAATTCTCAATCCTCAATCCTCAGTCCTCAGACCTCAAACCCCAATACTCAACCCTGAGCCCTCATCCTCAATCCTCAATCCTCAATCCTCAATCCTCAATCTTCAATCCTCGATACTCAATCTTCAATCCTCAATCCTCGGTCCTCAAACCTCAATTCTGAATCCTCAATCCTGAATCCTCAATCTTCAGCCCTCAGTCCTCAACAATCAGTTGTCAACCCTGAATCCTCAATAGAATATCCTCAATTCACAGTTTTCAATTATCAATACTCAATCTGCATTCTTCAAACCTCTATCCACAAACATCAATTCTCATCACTCAACCCTCAACACTCAGTCCTCAACGTTCAATCCTCAATCCTCAATCCACAATCCTCAATCGTCAATCCTCAATACTCGATCTTCAATTCACAATCCTCAATCTTCAATCCTCAATCCTCAATCCTCAATACCCAATCCTCAATCTTCAACACTCTATCTTCAATTCTCAATTCTCAATCCTCAATCCTCAGTCCTCAGTCCTCAAACCTCAATACTCAACCCTCAGCCCTCATCCTCAGCCCACAATACTCAATCCTCAATCCTCAATCCTCAATCTTCAATCCTCAACCTTCAATACTCAATCCTCAATCCTCAATCCTCAATCCTCAATCATCAATGCTCAGTCTTCAACCCTCAACACTCAATCTTTAATCATCAATCCTCAATCCTCAATCTTCAATCCTCAACCCTCAATCCTCGATCCTCAATCCACAATCCTCAATCCTCAATTCTCAATCCTCAATCCTCAGTCCTCAGTCCTCAAACCTCAACCCTCAACCCGCAGCCCTCATCGTCAATTCTCAATCCTCAATCCTCAAACCTCAATCTTCAATCCTCAATACTCAACCTTCAATCCACAATCCTCAATCTTCAATCCTCAATACTCAATCTTCAATCCTCAATCCTCAATCCTCAATACTCAATCCTCAATCCTCAGTCCTCAATCCTCGAACTTCTACCTCAATACTCAATCTTCAATCCTCAATCCTCAATCCTCAATACTCAATCCTCAATCCTCAGTCCTCAATCCTCAATCTTCAATCCTCAATCCTCAATCTACAATCATCAATATTCAATCTTCAATCCTCAATCCTCAATCCTCGATAATCAATTCTCAATCCTCAATGTTCAATCCTCAATACCCAATCCTCAATCTTCAATCCTCAATCCTCAATCCTCAATCCTTAATTCTCAATCCTCAATCCTCAGTCCTCAGTCCTCAAACCTCAATCCTCAACCCTCAGCCCTCATAGTCAATTCTCAATCCTCAATTCTCAATCCTCAATCTTCAATCCTCAATACTCAATCTTCAATCCACAACCCTCAATCCTCAATCTACAATCATCAATATTCAATCTTCAATCCTCAATCCTCAATCCTCGATAATCAATCCTCAATCCTCAATGTTCAATCCTCAATACCCAATCCTCAATCCTCAATCCTCAATCCTTAATTCTCAATCCTCAATCCTCAGTCCTCAGTCCTCAAACCTCAATCCTCAACCCTCAGCCCTCATCGTCAATTCTCAATCCTCAATTCTCAATCCTCAATCTTCAATCCTCAATACTCAATCTTCAATCCACAATCCTCAATCTTCAATCCTCAATACTCAATCTTCAATCCTCAATCCTCAATCCTCAATACTCAATCCTCAATCCTCAGTCCTCAATCCTCAATCTTCAATCCTCAATACTCATTCTTCAATCCTCAATCCTCAATCCTCAATCCTCAATCCTCAATCCTCAATCCTCACTACTCAATCTTCAATCCTCAATCCTCAGTCCTCAAACCTCAATTCTGAATCCTCAATCCTGAATCCTAAATCTTCAGCCCTCAGTCCTCAACAATCAGTTGGCAATCATCAATCCTCAATAGAATATCCTCAATTCCCAGTCTTCAATACTCAATACTCAATCTGCAATCTTCGAATCTGCATATCTCTATCCACAAACGTCAATTCTCATCACTCAACCCTCAACACTCAGACCTCAATGTTAAATCCTCAATCCTCAATTCTCTATCTTCAATCCTCAATACTGAATCTTCAACACTCAATCCTCAATCCTCAATCCTCAATCCTCAAACCTCAGTCCTCATCCTCAATTCTCAATTCTCAATCCTCAATCCTCAATCCTCAACCCTCTATCTTCAATCCTAAATAATCAATCTCCAATACTAGATCCTCAATCCCCAATCCTCAATCCTCAATACCCAATCCTAAATCTTCAATCCTCAATCCTCAATTATCAATTCTCAATCCTCAATCCTCAATTCTCTGTCCTCAAACCTCAATCCTCAACCCTCAGTCCTCGCCCTCAAACCTCAACCCTCAATCCTCAATCCTCAACCTTCAATCCTCAATACTCAATCTTCAATCCGCAATCCTCAATCTTCAATCCTCAATACTCAATCTTTAATCCTCAATCCTCAATCCTCAATACTCAATCCTCAATCCTCAGTGCTCAATCCTCAATCTTCAATCCTCAATGCTCAATCTTCAATCCTCAATCCTCAATCATCAATCCTCAATCCTCAATCTTCAATCCTCAATCCTCAATCCTGAATCCTCAATCCTCAATCTTCAATCCTCAACCCTCAATCCTCAATCTTCAATCCTCAATGCTCAATCTTCAATCCTCAATCCTCAATCCTCAATTCTCAATCCTCATTCTTCAATCCTCATTACCCAATCCACAATCCTCATTCCTCAATCCTCAATCCTCAATTCTCAACCCTCAATCCTCAATGATCATTCTTCAATCCTCAATCCTCAGTCTTCAAACCTCAAATCTGAATCCTCAATCCTGAATCCTCAGTCTTCAGGCCTCAGTCCTCAGCAATCAGTTGGCAATCCTCAATCCTCAATAGAATATCCTCAATTCACAGTTTTCAATACTCAATACTCAATCTGGAATCTTCAAACCTCTATCCACAAACATCAATTCCCATCACTGAACCCTCAACACTCAGTCCACAATGTTCAATACTCAATCTTCAACCCACAATCCTCAATCGTCAGTCTTCAATCCTCTATACTCAATCTTCAATCCTCTATCCTCAATCCTCAATCCTCAATCCTCATTCTTCAATCCTCAATACCCAATCCTCAATCTTCAATCCTCAATCCTCAATCCTCAATTCTCAATCCTCAATCCTCAGTCCTCAGTCCTGAAACCTCAATCCTCAACCCTCAGCCCTCATCCTCAATCCTCAATCCTCAATCCTCAATCCTCAATCTTCAATCCTCAATACTCAATCTTCAATCCTCAATCCTCAATCCTCAGTCCTCAAACCTCAATTCTGAATCCTCAACCCTGAATCCTCAATCTTCAGCCCTCAGTCCTCAATCCTCAATATTCAATCCTCAATACACACTCTTCAATCCTCGATCCTCAATCCTAAATCCTCAGTCCTCATTCTTCAATCCTCAATACCCAATCCTCAATCTTCAATCCTCAATCCTCAATCCTCAATCCTCAATCTTCAATCCTCAATCCTCAATCCTCAATACTCAATCCTCAATCCTCAGTCCTCAATCCTCAATCTTCTACCTCAATACTCAATCTTCAATCCTCAATCCTCAATCCTCAATACTCAATCCTCAATCCTCAGTCCTCAATCCTCAATCTTCAATCCTCAATCCTCAATCTACAATCATCAATATTCAATCTTCAATCCTCAATCCTCAATCCTCGATAATCAATCCTCAATCCTCAATGTTCAATCCTCAATACCCAATCCTCAATCCTCAATCCTCAATCCTTAATTCTCAATCCTCAGTCCTCAGTCCTCAGTCCTCAAACCTCAATCCTCAACCCTCAGCCCTCATCGTCAATTCTCAATCCTCAATTCTCAATCCTCAATCTTCAATCCTCAATACTCAATCTTCAATCCACAATCCTCAATCTTCAATCCTCAATACTCAATCTTCAATCCTCAATCCTCAATCCTCAATACTCAATCCTCAATCCTCAGTCCTCAATCCTCAATCTTCAATCCTCAATACTCATTCTTCAATCCTCAATCCTCAATCCTCAATCCTCAATCCTCAATCCTCAATCCTCAATACTCAATCTTCAATCCTCAATCCTCAGTCCTCAAACCTCAATTCTGAATCCTCAATCCTGAATCCTAAATCTTCAGCCCTCAGTCCTCAACAATCAGTTGGCAATCATCAATCCTCAATAGAATATCCTCAATTCCCAGTCTTCAATACTCAATACTCAATCTGCAATCTTCGAATCTGCATATCTCTATCCACAAACGTCAATTCTCATCACTCAACCCTCAACACTCAGACCTCAATGTTAAATCCTCAATCCTCAGTTCTCTATCTTCAATCCTCAATACTGAATCTTCAACACTCAATCCTCAATCCTCAATCCTCAATCCTCAAACCTCAGTCCTCATCCTCAATTCTCAATTCTCAATCCTCAATCCTCAATCCTCAACCCTCTATCTTCAATCCTAAATAATCAATCTCCAATACTAGATCCTCAATCCCCAATCCTCAATCCTCAATACCCAATCCTAAATCTTCAATCCTCAATCCTCAATTATCAATTCTCAATCCTCAATCCTCAATTCTCTGTCCTCAAACATCAATCCTCAACCCTCAGTCCTCGCCCTCAAACCTCAACCCTCAATCCTCAATCCTCAACCTTCAATCCTGAATACTCAATCTTCAATCCGCAATCCTCAATCTTCAATCCTCAATACTCAATCTTTAATCCTCAATCCTCAATCCTCAATACTCAATCCTCAATCCTCAGTGCTCAATCCTCAATCTTCAATCCTCAATACTCAATCTTCAATCCTCAATCCTCAATCCTCAATTCTCAATCCTCATTCTTCAATCCTCATTACCCAATCCACAATCCTCATTCCTCAATCCTCAGTCCTCAATTCTCAACCCTCAATCCTCAATGATCATTCTTCAATCCTCAATCCTCAGTCTTCAAACCTCAAATCTGAATCCTCAATCCTGAATCCTCAGTCTTCAGGCCTCAGTCCTCAGCAATCAGTTGGCAATCCTCAATCCTCAATAGAATATCCTCAATTCACAGTTTTCAATACTCAATACTCAATCTGGAATCTTCAAACCTCTATCCACAAACATCAATTCCCATCACTGAACCCTCAACACTCAGTCCTCAATGTTCAATACTCAATCTTCAACCCACAATCCTCAATCGTCAGTCTTCAATCCTCTATACTCAATCTTCAATCCTCTATCCTCAATCCTCAATCCCCAATCCTCATTCTTCAATCCTCAATACCCAATCCTCAATCTTCAATCCTCAATCCTCAATCCTCAATTCTCAATCCTCAATCCTCAGTCCTCAGTCCTGAAACCTCAATCCTCAACCCTCAGCCCTCATCCTCAATCCTCAATCCTCAATCCTCAATCCTCAATCTTCAATCCTCAATACTCAATCTTCAATCCTCAATCCTCAATCCTCAGTCCTCAAACCTCAATTCTGAATCCTCAACCCTGAATCCTCAATCTTCAGCCCTCAGTCCTCAATCCTCAATATTCAATCCTCAATACACACTCTTCAATCCTCGATCCTCAATCCTAAATCCTCAGTCCTCATTCTTCAATCCTCAATACCCAATCCTCAATCTTCAATCCTCAATACTCAATCTTCAATCCACAATCCTCAATCTTCAATCCTCAATACTCAATCTTCAATCCTCAATCCTCAATCCTCAATACTCAATCCTCAATCCTCAGTCCTCAATCCTCAATCTTCTACCTCAATACTCAATCTTCAATCCTCAATCCTCAATCCTCAATTCTCAACCCACAATCCTCAATGATCATTCTTCAATCCTCAATCCTCAGTCTTCAAACCTCAATTCTGAATCAACAATCCTGAATCCTCAATCTTCAGGCCTCAGTCCTCAGCAATCAGTTGGCAATCCTCAATCCTCAATAGAATATCCTCAATTCACAGTTTCCAATACTCAATTCTCAATCTGCAATCTTCAAACCTCTATCCACAAACATCAATTCTCATCACTGAACCCTCAACACTCAGTCCTCAATGTTCAATACTCAATCTTCAACCCACAATCCTCAATCGTCAGTCTTCAATCCTCAATACTCAATCTTCAATCCTCTATCCTCAATCCTCAATCCTCAATCCTCATTCTTCAATCCTCAATACCCAATCCTCAATCTTCAATCCTCAATCCTCAATCCTCAATTCTCAATCTTCAATCCTCAGTCCTCAGTCCTTAAACCTCAATCCTCAACCCTCAGCCCTCACCCTCAATCCTCAATCCTCAATCCTCAATCCTCAATCTTCAATCCTCAATACTCAATCTTCAATCCTCAATCCTCAATCCTCAGTCCTCAAACCTCAATTCTGAATCCTCAACACTGAATCCTCAATCTTCAGCCCTCAGTCCTCAATCCTCAATATTCAATCCTCAATACTCAATCTTCAATCCTCGATCCTCAATCCTAAATCCTCAGTCCTCATTCTTCAATCCTCAATACCCAATCCTCAATCTTCAATCCTCAATCCTCAATCCTCAATTCTCAATCCTCAATCCTCAATCTTCTGACTTCAAACATCAATAATCAACCCTCAGTCCTCGTCCTCAATCCACAACCCTCAGTCCTCAATCCTCAACCTTCAATCATCAATATTCAATCTTCAATCCTCAACCCTCAATCCTCGATCCTCAATCCTCAATCCTCAATGTTCAATCCTCAATACCCAATCCTCAATCTTCAATCCTCAATCCTCAATCCTCAATCCTCAATACTCAATCCTCAATTCTCAGTCCTCAGTCCTCAATCCTCAACCCTCAACACGCAGCCCCCATCGTCAATTCTCAATCCTCAATCCTCAATCCTCAATCTTCAATCCTCAATACTCAATCTTCAATCCACAATTCTCAATCTTCAATCCTCAATACTCAATCTTCAACCTTCAATCCTCAATCCTCAATACTCAATCCTCAATCCTCAGTCCTCAATCCTCAATCTTCTACCTCAATACTCAATCTTCAATCCTCAATCCTCAATCCTCAATCCTCAATCCTCAATCTTCAATCTTCAATACTCAATCTTCAATCCTCAATCCTCAATCCTCAGTCCTCAAACCTCAATTCTGAATCCTCAATACTGAATCCTCAATCCTCAGCCCTCAGTCCTCAACAATCAGGTGACAATCCTGAATCCTCAATAGAATATCTTCAATTCACAGTTTTCAATACACAATACTCAATCTGCAATCTTCAAATCTCTATCCACAAACATCAATTCTCATCACTCAACCCTCAACACTCAGTCCTCAATGTTCAATCCTCAATCCTCAATTCTCAATCCTCAATCCTCAATTCTCAATCCTCAATCCTCAATAATCATTCTTCAATCCTCAATCCTCAGTCCTCAAACCTCAATTCTGAATCCTCAATCCTCAATCCTCAATCATCAATCCTCAACCTTCAATACTCAATCCTCAATCCTCAATCCTCAACCTTCAATCCTCAGTCCTCAATACTCAATCCTCAATCCTCAATCCTCAATCCTCAATCATCAATCCTCAACCTTCAATACTCAATCCTCAATCCTCAATCCTCAATCCTCAATCCTCAATCATCAATGCTCAGTCTTCAATCCCCAACACTCAATCTTTAATCATCAATCCTCAATCCTCAATCTTCAATCCTCAATCTTCAATCCACAATCCTCAATCATCAATTCTCAATCCTCAATCCTCATTCCTCAGACCTCAAACATTAATACTCAACCCTCAGTCCGCATCCTCAATCCACAACCCTCAATCCTCAATCCTCAATCTACAATCATCAATATTCAATCTTCAATCCTCAATCCTCATTCCTCGATACTCAATCCTCAATCTTCAATGTTCAACCCTCAATACCCAATCCTCAATCTTCAATCCTCAATCCTCAATCCTCAATCCTCAATTCTCAATCCTCAATCCTCAGTCCTCAGTCCTCAAACCTCAATCCTCAACCCTCAGCCCTCATCGTCAATTCTCAATCCTCAATTCTCAATCCTCAATCTTCAATCCTCAATACTCAATCTTCAATCCACAATCCTCAATCTTCAATCCTCAATACTCAATCTTCAATCCTCAATCCTCAATCCTCAATACTCAATCCTCAATCCTCAGTCCTCAATCCTCAATCTTCAATCCTCAATCCTCAATCTACAATCATCAATATTCAATCTTCAATCCTCAATCCTCAATCCACGATACTCAATCCTCAATCCTCAATGTTCAATCCTCAATACCCAATCCTTAATCTTCAAACCTCAATCCTCAACCCTCAGCCCTCATCCTCAATCCTCAATCCTCAATCCTCAATCCTCAATCTTCAATCTTCAATACTCAATCTTCAATCCTCAATCCTCAATCCTCAGTCCTCAAACCTCAATTCTGAATCGTCAATACTGAATCCTCAATCTTCAGGCCTCAGACCTCAACAATCAGGTGACAATCCTCAATCCTCAATAGAATATCTTCAATTCACAGATTTCAATACACAATACTCAATCTGCAATCTTCAAATCTCTATCCACAAACATCAATTCTCATCACTCAACCCTCAACACTCAGTCCTCAATGTTCAATCCTCAGTCCTCAATTCTCAATCCTCAATCCTCAATTCTCAATCCTCAGTCCTCAATAATCATTCTTCAATCCTCAATCCTCAGTCCTCAAACCTCAATTCTGAATCCTCAATCCTGAATCCTCAATCTTCAGCACTCAGTCCTCAACAATCAGTTGACAATCCTCAATCCTCAATAGAATATCGTCAATTCACAGTTTTCAATACTCAATACTCAATCTGCAATCTTCAAACCACTATCCACAAACATCAGTTCTCATAACTGAACCCTCAACACTCAGTCCTCAATGCTCAATACTCAATCTTCAATCCACAATCCTCAATCGTTAAACTTCAATCCTCAATACTCAGTCATCAATCCTCCATCCTCAATCCTCAATCCTCAATCCTCATTCTTCAATCCTCAATACCCAATCCTCAATCTTCAGTCCTCAATCCTCAATCGTCAATTCTCAACCCTCAGTCCTCAGTCCTCAGTCCTTAAACCTCAATCCTCAACCCTCAGCCCTCATCCTCAATCCTCAATCCTCAATCCTCAATCCTCAATCTTCAAACCTCAATACTCAATCTTCAATCCTCAATCCTCAATCCTCAGTCCTCAAACCTCAATTCTGAATCCTCAATCCTGAATCCTCAATCTTCAGCCCTCAGTCCTCAACAATCAGGAGACAATCCTCAATCCTCAATAGAATATCTTCAATTCACTGTTTTCAATACACAATACTCAATCTGCAATCTTCAAATCTCTATCCACAAACATCAATTCTCATCACTCAACACTCAACACTCAGTCCTCAATGTTCAATCCTCAATCCTCAATTCTCAATCTTCATTCCTCAATACTCACTCTTTAATCCTCAATCCTCAATCCTCAATCTTCAATCCTCAGTCCTCAATACTCAATCCTCAATCCTCAATCCTCAATCCTCAATCATCAATCCTCAACCTTCAATACTCAATCCTCAATCCTCAATCCTCAATCCTCAATCCTCAAACATCAATGCTCAGTCTTCAATCCTCAAAACTCAATCTTTAATCATCAATCCTCAATCCTCAATTCTCAATCCTCAATCCTCAGTCCTCAGTCCTCAAACCTCAATCCTCAACCCTCAGCCGTCACCGTCAATTCTCAATCCTCAATTCTCAATCCTCAACCTTCAATCCTCAATACTCAATCTTCAATCCACAATCCTCAATCTTCAATCCTCAATACTCAATCTTCAATCCTCAATCCTCAGTCCTCAATCCTCAATCTTCAATCCTCAATCCTCAATCTACAATAATCAATATTCAATCTTCAATCCTCAATCCTCAATCCTCGACACTCAATCCTCAATCCTCAATGTTCAATCCTCAATACCCAATCCTTAATCTTCAATCCTCAATCCTCAATCCTCAATCCTCAATTCTCAATCCTCAATCCTCAGTCCTCAGTCCTCAAACCTCAAACCTCAACCCTCAGCCCTCATCGTCAATTCTCAATCCTCAATTCTCAATCCTCAATCTTCAATCCTCAATACTCAATCTTCAATCCACAATCCTCTATATTCAATCCTCAATACTCAATCTTCAATCCTCAATCCTCAATCCTCAATACTCAATCCTCAATCCTCAGTCCTTAATCCTCAATCTTCAATCCTCAATACTCAATCTTCAATCCTCAATCCTCAATCCTCAATCCTCAATCCTCAATCCTCAATCCTCAATCCTCAAAACTCAATCTTCAATCCTCAATCCTCAATCCTCAGTCCTCAAACCTCAATTCTGAATCCTCAACCCTGAATCCTCAATCTTCAGCCCTCAGTCCTCAATCCTCAATATTCAATCCTCAATACACACTCTTCAATCCTCGATCCTCAATCCTAAATCCTCAGTCCTCATTCTTCAATCCTCAATACCCAATCCTCAATCTTCAATCCTCAATACTCAATCTTCAATCCACAATCCTCAATCTTCAATCCTCAATACTCAATCTTCAATCCTCAATCCTCAATCCTCAATACTCAATCCTCAATCCTCAGTCCTCAATCCTCAATCTTCTACCTCAATACTCAATCTTCAATCCTCAATCCTCAATCCTCAATTCTCAACCCACAATCCTCAATGATCATTCTTCAATCCTCAATCCTCAGTCTTCAAACCTCAATTCTGAATCAACAATCCTGAATCCTCAATCTTCAGGCCTCAGTCCTCAGCAATCAGTTGGCAATCCTCAATCCTCAATAGAATATCCTCAATTCACAGTTTTCAATACTCAATTCTCAATCTGCAATCTTCAAACCTCTATCCACAAACATCAATTCTCATCACTGAACCCTCAACACTCAGTCCTCAATGTTCAATACTCAATCTTCAACCCACAATCCTCAATCGTCAGTCTTCAATCCTCAATACTCAATCTTCAATCCTCTATCCTCAATCCTCAATCCTCAATCCTCATTCTTCAATCCTCAATACCCAATCCTCAATCTTCAATCCTCAATCCTCAATCCTCAATTCTCAATCTTCAATCCTCAGTCCTCAGTCCTTAAACCTCAATCCTCAACCCTCAGCCCTCACCCTCAATCCTCAATCCTCAATCCTCAATCCTCAATCTTCAATCCTCAATACTCAATCTTCAATCCTCAATCCTCAATCCTCAGTCCTCAAACCTCAATTCTGAATCCTCAACCCTGAATCCTCAATCTTCAGCCCTCAGTCCTCAATCCTCAATATTCAATCCTCAATACTCAATCTTCAATCCTCGATCCTCAATCCTAAATCCTCAGTCCTCATTCTTCAATCCTCAATACCCAATCCTCAATCTTCAATCCTCAATCCTCAATCCTCAATTCTCAATCCTCAATCCTCAATCTTCTGACTTCAAACATCAATAATCAACCCTCAGTCCTCGTCCTCAATCCACAACCCTCAGTCCTCAATCCTCAACCTTCAATCATCAATATTCAATCTTCAATCCTCAACCCTCAATCCTCGATCCTCAATCCTCAATCCTCAATGTTCAATCCTCAATACCCAATCCTCAATCTTCAATCCTCAATCCTCAATCCTCAATCCTCAATACTCAATCCTCAATTCTCAGTCCTCAGTCCTCAAACCTCAACCCTCAACACGCAGCCCCCATCGTCAATTCTCAATCCTCAATCCTCAATCCTCAATCTTCAATCCTCAATACTCAATCTTCAATCCACAATTCTCAATCTTCAATCCTCAATACTCAATCTTCAATCTTCAATCCTCAATCCTCAATACTCAATCCTCAATCCTCAGTCCTCAATCCTCAATCTTCTACCTCAATACTCAATCTTCAATCCTCAATCCTCAATCCTCAATCCTCAATCCTCAATCTTCAATCTTCAATACTCAATCTTCAATCCTCAATCCTCAATCCTCAGTCCTCAAACCTCAATTCTGAATCCTCAATACTGAATCCTCAATCCTCAGCCCTCAGTCCTCAACAATCAGGTGACAATCCTGAATCCTCAATAGAATATCTTCAATTCACAGTTTTCAATACACAATACTCAATCTGCAATCTTCAAATCTCTATCCACAAACATCAATTCTCATCACTCAACCCTCAACACTCAGTCCTCAATGTTCAATCCTCAATCCTCAATTCTCAATCCTCAATCCTCAATTCTCAATCCTCAATCCTCAATAATCATTCTTCAATCCTCAATCCTCAGTCCTCAAACCTCAATTCTGAATCCTCAATCCTCAATCCTCAATCATCAATCCTCAACCTTCAATACTCAATCCTCAATCCTCAATCCTCAACCTTCAATCCTCAGTCCTCAATACTCAATCCTCAATCCTCAATCCTCAATCCTCAATCATCAATCCTCAACCTTCAATACTCAATCCTCAATCCTCAATCCTCAATCCTCAATCCTCAATCATCAATGCTCAGTCTTCAATCCCCAACACTCAATCTTTAATCATCAATCCTCAATCCTCAATCTTCAATCCTCAATCTTCAATCCACAATCCTCAATCCTCAATTCTCAATCCTCAATCCTCATTCCTCAGACCTCAAACATTAATACTCAACCCTCAGTCCGCGTCCTCAATCCACAACCCTCAATCCTCAATCCTCAATCTACAATCATCAATATTCAATCTTCAATCCTCAATCCTCATTCCTCGATACTCAATCCTCAATCTTCAGTGTTCAACCCTCAATACCCAATCCTCAATCTTCAATCCTCAATCCTCAATCCTCAATCCTCAATTCTCAATCCTCAATCCTCAGTCCTCAGTCCTCAAACCTCAATCCTCAACCCTCAGCCCTCATCGTCAATTCTCAATCCTCAATTCTCAATCCTCAATCTTCAATCCTCAATACTCAATCTTCAATCCACAATCCTCAATCTTCAATCCTCAATACTCAATCTTCAATCCTCAATCCTCAATCCTCAATACTCAATCCTCAATCCTCAGTCCTCAATCCTCAATCTTCAATCCTCAATCCTCAATCTACAATCATCAATATTCAATCTTCAATCCTCAATCCTCAATCCACGATACTCAATCCTCAATCCTCAATGTTCAATCCTCAATACCCAATCCTTAATCTTCAAACCTCAATCCTCAACCCTCAGCCCTCATCCTCAATCCTCAATCCTCAATCCTCAATCCTCAATCTTCAATCTTCAATACTCAATCTTCAATCCTCAATCCTCAATCCTCAGTCCTCAAACCTCAATTCTGAATCGTCAATACTGAATCCTCAATCTTCAGGCCTCAGACCTCAACAATCAGGTGACAATCCTCAATCCTCAATAGAATATCTTCAATTCACAGATTTCAATACACAATACTCAATCTGCAATCTTCAAATCTCTATCCACAAACATCAATTCTCATCACTCAACCCTCAACACTCAGTCCTCAATGTTCAATCCTCAGTCCTCAATTCTCAATCCTCAATCCTCAATTCTCAATCCTCAATCCTCAATAATCATTCTTCAATCCTCAATCCTCAGTCCTCAAACCTCAATTCTGAATCCTCAATCCTGAATCCTCAATCTTCAGCACTCAGTCCTCAACAATCAGTTGACAATCCTCAATCCTCAATAGAATATCGTCAATTCACAGTTTTCAATACTCAATACTCAATCTGCAATCTTCAAACCACTATCCACAAACATCAGTTCTCATAACTGAACCCTCAACACTCAGTCCTCAATGCTCAATACTCAATCTTCAATCCACAATCCTCAATCGTTAAACTTCAATCCTCAATACTCAATCATCAATCCTCCATCCTCAATCCTCAATCCTCAATCCTCATTCTTCAATCCTCAATACCCAATCCTCAATCTTCAGTCCTCAATCCTCAATCGTCAATTCTCAACCCTCAGTCCTCAGTCCTCAGTCCTTAAACCTCAATCCTCAACCCTCAGCCCTCATCCTCAATCCTCAATCCTCAATCCTCAATCCTCAATCTTCAAACCTCAATACTCAATCTTCAATCCTCAATCCTCAATCCTCAGTCCTCAAACCTCAATTCTGAATCCTCAATCCTGAATCCTCAATCTTCAGCCCTCAGTCCTCAACAATCAGGAGACAATCCTCAATCCTCAATAGAATATCTTCAATTCACTGTTTTCAATACACAATACTCAATCTGCAATCTTCAAATCTCTATCCACAAACATCAATTCTCATCACTCAACACTCAACACTCAGTCCTCAATGTTCAATCCTCAATCCTCAATTCTCAATCTTCATTCCTCAATACTCACTCTTTAATCCTCAATCCTCAATCCTCAATCTTCAATCCTCAGTCCTCAATACTCAATCCTCAATCCTCAATCCTCAATCCTCAATCATCAATCCTCAACCTTCAATACTCAATCCTCAATCCTCAATCCTCAATCCTCAATACTCAATCTTCAATCCTCAATCCTCAATCCTCAATACTCAATCCTCAATCCTCAATCCTCAATCCTCATTCCTCAAACCTCAATCCTCAAACCTCAGTCCTCATCCTCAATTCTCAATTCTCAATCCTCAATCCTCAATCCTCAACCCTCTATCTTCAATCCTAAATAGTCAATCTCCAATACTAGATCCTCAATCCCCAATCCTCAATCCTCAATACCCAATCCTAAATCTTCAATCCTCAATCCTCAATCCTCTGTCGTCAAACCTCAATCCTCAACCCTCAGTCCTCGTCCTCAAACCTCAACCCTCAATAATCAATCCGCAATCTTCACGCGTCAATACTCAATCTTCAATCCTCAATATTCAATACTCAATCCTCAATCCTCAATACTCAATCCTCAGACCTCAGTCCTCAATCTTCAATACTCAATCCGCCAATCCTCAATATTCAACACACAACCCTCAACCATCAATCCTCAATACTCAACCATCAATCCAGAATTCTCAATACTCAATAGAATATCCTGAATTCTCAGTTTTCAATACGCAATCCTCAATCCTCAGTCCTCAATCCTCAATCTTCTACATCAATACTCAATCTTCAATCCTCAATCCTCAATCTTCAATCGACAATCCTCAATCGTCAAACATCAATCCTCAATCCTCAATCTTCAATCCTCAATACTCAATCTTCAATCCACAGTCCTCAATCTTCAATCCTCAATACTCAATCTTCAATCCTCAATCCTCAATCCTCAATACTCAATCCTCAATCCTCAGTCCTCAATCCTCAATCTTCTACCTCAATACTCAATCTTCAATCCTCAATCCTCAATCTTCAATCCACAATCCTCAATCGTCAAACTTCAATCCTCAATACTCAATCTTCAATCCTCTATCCTCAATCCTCAATCCTCAACCCTCATTCTTCAATCCTCAATACCCAATCCTCAATCTTCAGTCCTCAATCCTCAATCCTCAATTCTCAATCCTCAACCCTCAGTCCTCAGTCCTTAAACATCAATCCTCAACCCTCAGCCCTCATCCTCAATCCTCAATCCTCAATCCTCTATCCTCAATCCTCAATGTTCAATCCTCAATACCCAATCCTCAATCTTCAATCCTCAATCCTCAATCCTCACTCCTCAATTCTCAATCCTCAATCCTCAGTCCTCAGTCCTCAAACCTCAATCCTCAACCCTCAGCCCTCATCGTCAACTCTCAATCTTCAATCCTCAACCCTCAATCTTCAATCCTCAATACTCAATCTTCAATTCACAATCCTCAATCTTCAATCCTCAATCCTCAATCCTCAATACCCAATCCTCAATCTTCAACACTCTATCCTCAAACCTCAATTCACAATCCTCAATCCTCAGTCCTCAGTCCTAAAACCTCAATACTCAAACCTCAGCCCTCATCCTCAATCCACAATCCTCAATCCTCAATCCTCAATCCTCAATCTTCAATCCTCGATACTCAATCTTCAATCCTCAATCCTCAGTCCTCAATCCTCAATTCTGAATCCCCAATCCTGATTCCTCAATTTTCAGCCCTCAGTCCTCAACAATCAGTTGTCAACCCTGAATCCTCAATAGAATATCCTCAATTCACAGTTTTCAATACTCAATAATCAATCTGCAATCTTCAAACCTCTATCCACAAACATCAATTCTCATCACTCAACCCTCAAGACTCAGTCCTCGACGTTCAATCCTCAATCCTCAATCCACAATCCTCAATCGTCAATCTTCAATCCTCAATCCCCAGTTCTCAATCTTCAATCCTCAATGCTCATTCCTAAATCCTCAATCCTCAGTCCTCAATCCTCAATCTTCAATCCTCAATCCTCAATCCTCAATCCTCGATATTAAACACACAACCCTCAACCACCAATACTCAATACTCAACCATCAATCCTCAATTCTCAATACTCAATAGTGTATCCTGAATCCTCATGGTTCAATACCCAATGCACAATATTCAATAATCAAATCTGAATCCTCAAACATCAATTCTCAACACTCAATCCTAAACACTCAGTCCACTCTTTTCAATCCTCCATCCTCAACCCCCAATCCTCAAGCGTCAATCCTCAATCCTCAAACCTCAACACTCAGTACTCAGTCCTTAAACGTCAATCCCGAATCCTCAATCCTGAATCCTCAATCTTTAGCCCTCAGTCCTCAACAATCAATCGTCAATCCTCAATCCTCAATAGAATATCCTCAATTCACAGTTTTCAAAACTCAATCCCCATTCTTCAATCTTCAAATCTCAATCCACAAACATCAATTCCCATCACTCAACCCTCAACACTAAGTCCTCAATCTTCAATCCTCAACACTCTATCCTCAACCTTCAATCCTCAATACTCAATCTTCAATCCTCAATCCTCAATCCTCAATCCTCAATCCTCAATCATCAATCTTCAATCCTCGATACTCAATCTTCAATCCTCATTCCTCAATCCTAAATCCTCAGTCCTCATTCTTCAATCCTCAATACCCAATCCTCAATCTTCAATCCTCAATCCTCAATCCTCAATCTTCAATCCTCAATACTCAATTCTCAATTCTCAATCCTCAATCCTCAATAATCATTCTTCAATCCTCAATCCTCAGTCCTCAAACCTCAATTCTGAATCCTCAATCCTGAATCCTCAATCTTCAGCACTCAGTCCTCAACAATCAGTTGACAATCCTCAATCCTCAATAGAATATCCTCAATTCACAATTTTCAATACTCAATACTCAATCTGCAGTCTTCAAACCTCTATCCACAAACATCAATTCTCATCACTGAACCCTCAACACTCAGTCCTCAATGTTCAATACTCAATCTTCAATCCACAATCCTCAATCGTCAAACTTCAATCCTCAATACCCAATCTTCAATCCTCTATCCTCAATCCTCAATCCTCAATCCTCATTCTTCAATCCTCAATACCCAATCCTCAATCTTCAGTCCTCAATCCTCAATCCTCAATTCTCAATCCTCAATCCTCAGTCCTCAGTCCTTAAACCTCAATCCTCAACCCTCAAACCTCATCCTCGATCCTCAATCCTTAATCCTCAATCCTCAATCTTCAATCCTCAATACTCAATCTTCAATCCTCAATCCTCAATCCTCAGTCCTCAAACCTCAATTCTGAATCCTCAATCCTGAATCCTCAATCTTCAGCCCTCAGTCCTCAACAATCAGGTGACAATCCTGAATCCTCAATAGAATATCTTCAATTCACAGTTTTCAATACACAATACTCAATCTGCAATCTTCAAATCTCTATCCACAAACATCAATTCTCATCACTCAACCCTCAACTCTCAGTCCTCAATGTTCAATCCTCAATCCTCAATTCTCAATCTTCAATCCTCAATCCTCAATCCTCAATCCTCAATCCTCATTCCTCAACCTCAATCCCCAAACCTCAGTCCTCATCCTCAATTCTCAATTATCAATCCTCAATCCTCAATCCTCAAACCTCTATCTTCAATCCTAAATAATCAATCTCCAATACTAGATCCTCAATCCCCAATCCTCAATCCTCAATACCCAATCCTAAATCTTCAATCCTCAATACTCAATTATCAACTATCAATCCTCAATCCTCAATCCTCTGTCGTCAAACCTCAATCCTCAACCCTCAGTCCTCGTCCTCAAACCTCAACCCTCAATAATCAATCCGCAATCTTCACGCATCAATACTCAATCTTCAATCCTCAATCCTCAATACTCAATCCTCAATCCTCAATACTCAATCCTCAGACCTCAGTCCTCAATCTTCAATACTCAATCCGCCAATCCTCAATATTCAACACACAACCCTCAACCATCAATCCTCAATACTCAACCATCAATCCAGAATTCTCAATACTCAATAGAATATCCTGAATTCTCAGTTTTCAATACTCAATCCTCAATCTTCAATCTTCAAATGTCCATCCACAAACATCAATTCTCATCACTCAACCTTCAACACTCAGTCCCCAATCCTCAATCTTCAATCCTCAATCCTCAATCCTCAATCCTCAATACTCAATCTTCAATCGTCAATCCTCAATCCTCAATACTCAATGCTCAATCCTCAGTCCTCAATCCTCAATCTTCAACCTCAATCCTCACTCCTCAATCCTCATTCTTCAATCCTCAATACCCAATCCTCAATCTTCAATCCTCAATCCTCAATCCCCAATTCTCAATCCTCAATCTTTAATCCTCAGACCTCAAACATCAATACTCAACCCTCAGTCCTCGTCCTCTATCCTGAATCCTCAATCCTCAATCCTCAATCTTCAATCCTCAATACTCAGTCATCAATCCTCAATCCTCAATCCTCAATCCTCAATCCTCAACCCTCAATCGTCAGTCTTCAAACCTCAATACTCAATCTTCAATCCTCAATCCTCAATCCTCAATCCTCAATCCTCAATCCTCAATCTTCAATCCTCAATACTCAATCTTCAACCCTCAATACTCAATCCTCAGTCCTCAAACCTCAATTCTGAATCCTCAATCCTGAATCCTCAATCTTCAGCCTTCAGTCCTCAACAATCAGGTGACAATCCTCAATCCTCAATAGAATATCTTCAATTCACAGTTTTCAATACACAATACTCAATCTTCTATCTTCAAATCTCTATCCACAAACATCAATTCTCATCACTCAACCCTCACCGCTCAGTACACAATGTTCAATCCTCAATCCTCAATTCTCAATCTTCATTCCTCAATACTCACTCTTTAATCCCCAATCCTCAATCCTCAATCTTCAATCCACAGTTCTCAATCCTCAATCCTCAATCCTCAATCCTGAATCCTCAATCATCAATCCTCAACCTTCAATACTCAATCCTCAATCCTCAATCCTCAATCCTCAATCCTCAATCATCAATGCTCAGTCTTCAATTCTCAACCCTCAATCCTCGATCCTCAATCCTAAATCCTCAATGTTCAATCCTCAATACCCAATCCTCAATCTTCAATCCTCAATCATCAATCCTCAATCCTCAACTCTCAATACTCAATCCTCAGTCCTCAGTCCTCAAACCTCAACCCTCAATCCGCAGCCCTCATCGTCAATTCTCAATCCTCAATCCTCAATCCTCAATCTTCAATCCTCAATACTCAATCTTCAATCCACAATCCTCAATCTTCAATCCTCAATACTCAATCTTCAATCCTCAATCCTCAATACTCAATACTCAATCCTCAATCCTCAGTCCTCAATCCTCAATCTTCTACATCAATACTCAATCTTCAATCCTCAATCCTCAATCTTCAATCGACAATCCTCAATCGTCAAACTTCAATCCTCAATCCTCAATCTTCAATCCTCAATCCTCAATACTCAATACTCAATCCTCAATCCTCAGTCCTCAATCCTCAATCTTCTACATCAATACTCAATCTTCAATCCTCAATCCTCAATCTTCAATCGACAATCCTCAATCGTCAAACTTCAATCCTCAATCCTCAATCTTCAATCCTCAATACTCAATCCTCAATCCTCAATTCTCAATCTTCATTCCTCAATACTCACTCTTTAATCCCCAATCCTCAATCCTCAATCTTCAATCCACAGTTCTCAATCCTCAATCCTCAATCCTCAATCCTGAATCCTCAATCATCAATCCTCAACCTTCAATACTCAATCCTCAATCCTCAATCCTCAATCCTCAATCCTCAATCATCAATGCTCAGTCTTCAATTCTCAACCCTCAATCCTCGATCCTCAATCCTAAATCCTCAATGTTCAATCCTCAATACCCAATCCTCAATCTTCAATCCTCAATCATCAATCCTCAATCCTCAACTCTCAATACTCAATCCTCAGTCCTCAGTCCTCAAACCTCAACCCTCAATCCGCAGCCCTCATCGTCAATTCTCAATCCTCAATCCTCAATCCTCAATCTTCAATCCTCAATACTCAATCTTCAATCCACAATCCTCAATCTTCAATCCTCAATACTCAATCTTCAATCCTCAATCCTCAATACTCAATACTCAATCCTCAATCCTCAGTCCTCAATCCTCAATCTTCTACATCAATACTCAATCTTCAATCCTCAATCCTCAATCTTCAATCGACAATCCTCAATCGTCAAACTTCAATCCTCAATCCTCAATCTTCAATCCTCAATACTCAATCTTCAATCCACAATCCTCAATCTTCAATCCTCAATACTCAATCTTCAATCCTCAATCCTCAATCCTCAATACTCAATCCTCAATCCTCAATCCTCAATCCTCATTCCTCCAACCTCAATCCTCAAACCTCAGTCCTCATCCTCAATTCTCAATTCTCAATCCTCAGACCTCAATCCTCAATCTTCTACCTCAATACTCAATCTTCAATCCTCAATCCTCAATCTTCAATCCACAATCCTCAATCGTCAAACTTCAATCCTCAATACTCAATCCTCAATCCTCTATCCTCAATCCTCAATCCTCAATCCTCATTCTTCAATCCTCAATACCCAATCCTCAATCTTCAGTCCTCAATCCTCAATCCTCAATCCTCAATATTAAACACACAACCCTCAACCACCAATACTCAATACTCAACCATCAATCCTCAATTCTCAATACTCAATAGTGTATCCTGAATCCTCATGGTTCAATACCCAATGCACAATATTCAATAATCAAATCTGAATCCTCAAACATCAATTCTCAACACTCAATCCTCAACACTCAGTCCACTCTTTTCAATCCTCCATCCTCAACCCCCAATCCTCAAGCGTCAATCCTCAATCCTCAAACCTCAACACTCAGTACTCAGTCCTTAAACGTCAATCCCGAATCCTCAATCCTGAATCCTCAATCTTTAGCCCTCAGTCCTCAACAATCAATCGTCAATCCTCAATCCTCAATAGAATATCCTCAATTCACAGTTTTCAATACTCAATCCCCATTCTTCAATCTTCAAATCTCAATCCACAAACACAATACCCATCACTCAACCCTCAACACTAAGTCCTCAATCTTCAATCCTCAACACTCTATCCTCAACCTTCAATCCTCAATACTCAATCTTCAATCCTCAATCCTCAATCCTCAATCCTCAATCCTCAATCCTCAATCATCAATCTTCAATCCTCATTCCTCAATCCTAAATCCTCAGTCCTCATTCTTCAATCCTCAATACCCAATCCTCAATCTTCAATCCTCAATCCTCAATCCTCAATCTTCAATCCTCAATCCTCAATCCTCAATTCTCAATCCTCAATCCTCAATAATCATTCTTCAATCCTCAATCCTCAGTCCTCAAACCTCAATTCTGAATCCTCAATCCTGAATCCTCAATCTTCAGCACTCAGTCCTCAACAATTAGTTGACAATCCTCAATCCTCAATAGAATATCCTCAATTCACAGTTTTCAATACTCAATACTCAATCTGCAATCTTCAAACCTCTATCCACAAACATCAATTCTCATCACTGAACCCTCAACACTCAGTCCTCAATGTTCAATACTCAATCTTCAATCCACAATCCTCAATCGTCAAACTTCAATCCTCAATACCCAATCTTCAATCCTCTATCCTCAATCCTCAATCCTCAATCCTCATTCTTCAATCCTCAATACCCAATCCTCAATCTTCAGTCCTCAATCCTCAATCCTCAATTCTCAATCCTCAATCCTCAGTCCTCAGTCCTTAAAGCTCAATCCTCAACCCTCAGCCCTCATCCTCGATCCTCAATCCTTAATCCTCAATCCTCAATCTTCAATCCTCAATACTCAATCTTCAATCCTCAATCCTCAATCCTCAGTCCTCAAACCTCAATTCTGAATCCTCAATCCTGAATCCTCAATCTTCAGCCCTCAGTCCTCAACAATCAGGTGACAATCCTCAATCCTCAATAGAATATCTTCAATTCACAGTTTTCAATACACAATACTCAATCTGCAATCTTCAAATCTCTATCCACAAACATCAATTCTCATCACTCAACCCTCAACTCTCAGTCCTCAATGTTCAATCCTCAATCCTCAATTCTCAATCTTCAATCCTCAATCCTCAATCCTCAATCCTCAATCCTCAATCCTCAATCCTCATTCCTCAAACCTCAATCCTCAAACCTCAGTCCTCATCCTCAATTATCAACTCTCAATCCTCAATCCTCAATCCTCAATCCTCTGTCCTCAAACCTCAATCCTCAACCCTCAGTCCTCGTCCTCAAACCTCAACCTTCAATAATCAATCCGCAATCTTCACGCATCAATACTCAATCTTCAATCCTCAATCCTCAATACTCAATACTCAATCCTCAATCCTCAGTCCTCAATCCTCAATCTTCTACATCAATACTCAATCTTCAATCCTCAATCCTCAATCTTCAATCGACAATCCTCAATCGTCAAACTTCAATCCTCAATCCTCAATCTTCAATCCTCAATACTCAATCTTCAATGCACAATCCTCAATCTTCAATCCTCAATACTCAATCTTCAATCCTCAATCCTCAATCCTCAATACTCAATCCTCAATCCTCAATCCTCAATCCTCATTCCTCAAACCTCAATCCTCAAACCTCAGTCCTCATCCTCAATTCTCAATTCTCAATCCTCAATCCTCAATCCTCAACCCTCTATCTTCAATCCTAAATAGTCAATCTCCAATACTAGATCCTCAATCCCCAATCCTCAATCCTCAATACCCAATCCTAAATCTTCAATCCTCAATCCTCAATCCTCTGTCGTCAAACCTCAATCCTCAACCCTCAGTCCTCGTCCTCAAACCTCAACCCTCAATAATCAATCCGCAATCTTCACGCATCAATACTCAATCTTCAATCCTCAATCCTCAATACTCAATCCTCAATCCTCCATACTCAATCCTCAGACCTCAGTCCTCAATCTTCAATACTCAATCCGCCAATCCTCAATATTCAACACACAACCCTCAACCATCAATCCTCAATACTCAACCATCAATCCAGAATTCTCAATACTCAATAGAATATCCTGAATTCTCAGTTTTCAATACGCAATCCTCAATCCTCAGTCCTCAATCCTCAATCTTCTACATCAATACTCAATCTTCAATCCTCAATCCTCAATCTTCAATCGACAATCCTCAATCGTCAAACTTCAATCCTCAATCCTCAATCTTCAATCCTCAATACTCAATCTTCAATCCACAGTCCTCAATCTTCAATCCTCAATACTCAATCTTCAATCCTCAATCCTCAATCCTCAATACTCAATCCTCAATCCTCAGTCCTCAATCCTCAATCTTCTACCTCAATACTCAATCTTCAATCCTCAATCCTCAATCTTCAATCCACAATCCTCAATCGTCAAACTTCAATCCTCAATACTCAATCTTCAATCCTCTATCCTCAATCCTCAATCCTCAATCCTCATTCTTCAATCCTCAATACCCAATCCTCAATCTTCAGTCCTCAATCCTCAATCCTCAATTCTCAACCCTCAACCCTCGGTCCTCAGTCCTTAAACATCAATCCTCAACCCTCAGCCCTCATCCTCAATCCTCAATCCTCAATCCTCAATCCTCAATCCTCAATGTTCAATCCTCAATACCCAATCCTCAATCTTCAATCCTCAATCCTCAATCCTCACTCCTCAATTCTCAATCCTCAATCCTCAGTCCTCAGTCCTCAAACCTCAATCCTCAACCCTCAGCCCTCATCGTCAACTCTCAATCCTCAATCCTCAACCCTCAATCTTCAATCCTCAATACTCAATCTTCAATTCACAATCCTCAATCTTCAATCCTCAATCCTCAATCCTCAATACCCAATCCTCAATCTTCAACACTCTATCCTCAAACCTCAATTCACAATCCTCAATCCTCAGTCCTCAGTCCTAAAACCTCAATACTCAACCCTCAGCCCTCATCCTCAATCCACAATCCTCAATCCTCAATCCTCAATCCTCAATCTTCAATCCTCGATACTCAATCTTCAATCCTCAATCCTCAGTCCTCAATCCTCAATTCTGAATCCCCAATCCTGATTCCTCAATTTTCAGCCCTCAGTCCTCAACAATCAGTTGTCAACCCTGAATCCTCAATAGAATATCCTCAATTCACAGTTTTCAATACTCAATACTCAATCTGCAATCTTCAAACCTCTATCCACAAACATCAATTCTCATCACTCAACCCTCAAGACTCAGTCCTCGACGTTCAATCCTCAATCCTCAATCCACAATCCTCAATCGTCAATCTTCAATCCTCAATCCCCAGTTCTCAATCTTCAATCCTCAATGCTCATTCCTAAATCCTCAATCCTCAGTCCTCAATCCTCAATCTTCAATCCTCAATCCTCAATCCTCAATCCTGGATATTAAACACACAACCCTCAACCACCAATACTCAATACTCAAACATCAATCCTCAATTCTCAATACTCAATAGTGTATCCTGAATCCTCATGGTTCAATACCCAATGCACAATATTCAATAATCAAATCTGAATCCTCAAACATCAATTCTCAACACTCAATCCTCAACACTCAGTCCACTCTTTTCAATCCTCCATCCTCAACCCCCAATCCTCAAGCGTCAATCCTCAATCCTCAAACCTCAACACTCAGTACTCAGTCCTTAAACGTCAATCCCGAATCCTCAATCCTGAATCCTCAATCTTTAGCCCTCAGTCCTCAACAATCAATCGTCAATCCTCAATCCTCAATAGAATATCCTCAATTCACAGTTTTCAATACTCAATCCCCATTCTTCAATCTTCAAATCTCAATCCACAAACATCAATTCCCATCACTCAACCCTCAACACTAAGTCATCAATCTTCAATCCTCAACACTCTATCCTCAACCATCAATCCTCAATACTCAATCTTCAATCCTCAATCCTCAGTCCTCAATCCTCAATCCTCAATCCTCAACCATCAATCTTCAATCCTCGATACTCAATCTTCAATCCTCATTCCTCAATACTAAATCCTCAGTCCTCATTCTTCAATCCTCAATACCCAATCCTCAATCTTCAATCCTCAATCCTCAATCCTCAATCTTCAATCCTCAATCCTCAATCCTCAATTCTCAATCCTCAATCCTCAATAATCATTCTTCAATCCTCAATCCTCAGTCCTCAAACCTCAATTCTGAATCCTCAATCCTGAATCCTCAATCTTCAGCACTCAGTCCTCAACAATCAGTTGACAATCCTCAATCCTCAATAGAATATCCTCAATTCACAGTTTTCAATACTCAATACTCAATCTGCAATCTTCAAACCTCTATCCACAAACATCAATTCTCATCACTGAACCCTCAACACTCAGTCCTCAATGTTCAATACTCAATCTTCAATCCACAATCCTCAATCGTCAAACTTCAATCCTCAATACCCAATCTTCAATCCTCTATCCTCAATCCTCAATCCTCAATCCTCATTCTTCAATCCTCAATACCCAATCCTCAATCTTCAGTCCTCAATCCTCAATCCTCAATTCTCAATCCTCAATCCTCAGTCCTCAGTCCTTAAACCTCAATCCTCAACCCTCAAACCTCATCCTCGATCCTCAATCCTTAATCCTCAATCCTCAATCTTCAATCCTCAATACTCAATCTTCAATCCTCAATCCTCAATCCTCAGTCCTCAAACCTCAATTCTGAATCCTCAATCCTGAATCCTCAATCTTCAGCCCTCAGTCCTCAACAATCAGGTGACAATCCTCAATCCTCAATAGAATATCTTCAATTCACAGTTTTCAATACACAATACTCAATCTGCAATCTTCAAATCTCAATCCACAAACATCAATTCTCATCACTCAACCCTCAACTCTCAGTCCTCAATCTTCAATCCTCAATCCTCAGTTCTCAATCCTCAATCCTCAATCCTCAATCCTGAATCCTCAATCATCAATCCTCAACCTTCAATACTCAATCCTCAATCCTCAATCCTCAATCCTCAATCCTCAATCATCAATGCTCAGTCTTCAATTCTCAACCCTCAATCCTCGATCCTCAATCCTAAATCCTCAATGTTCAATCCTCAATACCCAATCCTCAATCTTCAATCCTCAATCATCAATCCTCAATCCTCAACTCTCAATACTCAATCCTCAGTCCTCAGTCCTCAAACCTCAACCCTCAATCCGCAGCCCTCATCGTCAATTCTCAATCCTCAATCCTCAATCCTCAATCTTCAATCCTCAATACTCAATCTTCAATCCACAATCCTCAATCTTCAATCCTCAATACTCAATCTTCAATCCTCAATCCTCAATACTCAATACTCAATCCTCAATCCTCAGTCCTCAATCCTCAATCTTCTACATCAATACTCAATCTTCAATCCTCAATCCTCAATCTTCAATCGACAATCCTCAATCGTCAAACTTCAATCCTCAATCCTCAATCTTCAATCCTCAATACTCAATCTTCAATCCACAATCCTCAATCTTCAATCCTCAATACTCAATCTTCAATCCTCAATCCTCAATCCTCAATACTCAATCCTCAATCCTCAATCCTCAATCCTCATTCCTCCAACCTCAATCCTCAAACCTCAGTCCTCATCCTCAATTCTCAATTCTCAATCCTCAGACCTCAATCCTCAATCTTCTACCTCAATACTCAATCTTCAATCCTCAATCCTCAATCTTCAATCCACAATCCTCAATCGTCAAACTTCAATCCTCAATACTCAATCCTCAATCCTCTATCCTCAATCCTCAATCCTCAATCCTCATTCTTCAATCCTCAATACCCAATCCTCAATCTTCAGTCCTCAATCCTCAATCCTCAATCCTCAATATTAAACACACAACCCTCAACCACCAATACTCAATACTCAACCATCAATTCTCAATTCTCAATACTCAATAGTGTATCCTGAATCCTCATGGTTCAATACCCAATGCACAATATTCAATAATCAAATCTGAATCCTCAAACATCAATTCTCAACACTCAATCCTCAACACTCAGTCCACTCTTTTCAATCCTCCATCCTCAACCCCCAATCCTCAAGCGTCAATCCTCAATCCTCAAACCTCAACACTCAGTACTCAGTCCTTAAACGTCAATCCCGAATCCTCAATCCTGAATCCTCAATCTTTAGCCCTCAGTCCTCAACAATCAATCGTCAATCCTCAATCCTCAATAGAATATCCTCAATTCACAGTTTTCAATACTCAATCCCCATTCTTCAATCTTCAAATCTCAATCCACAAACACAATACCCATCACTCAACCCTCAACACTAAGTCCTCAATCTTCAATCCTCAACACTCTATCCTCAACCTTCAATCCTCAATACTCAATCTTCAATCCTCAATCCTCAATCCTCAATCCTCAATCCTCAATCCTCAATCATCAATCTTCAATCCTCATTCCTCAATCCTAAATCCTCAGTCCTCATTCTTCAATCCTCAATACCCAATCCTCAATCTTCAATCCTCAATCCTCAATCCTCAATCTTCAATCCTCAATCCTCAATCCTCAATTCTCAATCCTCAATCCTCAATAATCATTCTTCAATCCTCAATCCTCAGTCCTCAAACCTCAATTCTGAATCCTCAATCCTGAATCCTCAATCTTCAGCACTCAGTCCTCAACAATTAGTTGACAATCCTCAATCCTCAATAGAATATCCTCAATTCACAGTTTTCAATACTCAATACTCAATCTGCAATCTTCAAACCTCTATCCACAAACATCAATTCTCATCACTGAACCCTCAACACTCAGTCCTCAATGTTCAATACTCAATCTTCAATCCACAATCCTCAATCGTCAAACTTCAATCCTCAATACCCAATCTTCAATCCTCTATCCTCAATCCTCAATCCTCAATCCTCATTCTTCAATCCTCAATACCCAATCCTCAATCTTCAGTCCTCAATCCTCAATCCTCAATTCTCAATCCTCAATCCTCAGTCCTCAGTCCTTAAAGCTCAATCCTCAACCCTCAGCCCTCATCCTCGATCCTCAATCCTTAATCCTCAATCCTCAATCTTCAATCCTCAATACTCAATCTTCAATCCTCAATCCTCAATCCTCAGTCCTCAAACCTCAATTCTGAATCCTCAATCCTGAATCCTCAATCTTCAGCCCTCAGTCCTCAACAATCAGGTGACAATCCTCAATCCTCAATAGAATATCTTCAATTCACAGTTTTCAATACACAATACTCAATCTGCAATCTTCAAATCTCTATCCACAAACATCAATTCTCATCACTCAACCCTCAACTCTCAGTCCTCAATGTTCAATCCTCAATCCTCAATTCTCAATCTTCAATCCTCAATCCTCAATCCTCAATCCTCAATCCTCAATCCTCAATCCTCATTCCTCAAACCTCAATCCTCAAACCTCAGTCCTCATCCTCAATTATCAACTCTCAATCCTCAATCCTCAATCCTCAATCCTCTGTCCTCAAACCTCAATCCTCAACCCTCAGTCCTCGTCCTCAAACCTCAACCTTCAATAATCAATCCGCAATCTTCACGCATCAATACTCAATCTTCAATCCTCAATCCTCAATACTCAATACTCAATCCTCAATCCTCAGTCCTCAATCCTCAATCTTCTACATCAATACTCAATCTTCAATCCTCAATCCTCAATCTTCAATCGACAATCCTCAATCGTCAAACTTCAATCCTCAATCCTCAATCTTCAATCCTCAATACTCAATCTTCAATCCACAATCCTCAATCTTCAATCCTCAATACTCAATCTTCAATCCTCAATCCTCAATCCTCAATACTCAATCCTCAATCCTCAATCCTCAATCCTCATTCCTCAAACCTCAATCCTCAAACCTCAGTCCTCATCCTCAATTCTCAATTCTCAATCCTCAATCCTCAATCCTCAACCCTCTATCTTCAATCCTAAATAGTCAATCTCCAATACTAGATCCTCAATCCCCAATCCTCAATCCTCAATACCCAATCCTAAATCTTCAATCCTCAATCCTCAATCCTCTGTCGTCAAACCTCAATCCTCAACCCTCAGTCCTCGTCCTCAAACCTCAACCCTCAATAATCAATCCGCAATCTTCACGCATCAATACTCAATCTTCAATCCTCAATCCTCAATACTCAATCCTCAATCCTCCATACTCAATCCTCAGACCTCAGTCCTCAATCTTCAATACTCAATCCGCCAATCCTCAATATTCAACACACAACCCTCAACCATCAATCCTCAATACTCAACCATCAATCCAGAATTCTCAATACTCAATAGAATATCCTGAATTCTCAGTTTTCAATACGCAATCCTCAATCCTCAGTCCTCAATCCTCAATCTTCTACATCAATACTCAATCTTCAATCCTCAATCCTCAATCTTCAATCGACAATCCTCAATCGTCAAACTTCAATCCTCAATCCTCAATCTTCAATCCTCAATACTCAATCTTCAATCCACAGTCCTCAATCTTCAATCCTCAATACTCAATCTTCAATCCTCAATCCTCAATCCTCAATACTCAATCCTCAATCCTCAGTCCTCAATCCTCAATCTTCTACCTCAATACTCAATCTTCAATCCTCAATCCTCAATCTTCAATCCACAATCCTCAATCGTCAAACTTCAATCCTCAATACTCAATCTTCAATCCTCTATCCTCAATCCTCAATCCTCAATCCTCATTCTTCAATCCTCAATACCCAATCCTCAATCTTCAGTCCTCAATCCTCAATTCTCAACCCTCAACCCTCGGTCCTCAGTCCTTAAACATCAATCCTCAACCCTCAGCCCTCATCCTCAATCCTCAATCCTCAATCCTCAATCCTCAATCCTCAATGTTCAATCCTCAATACCCAATCCTCAATCTTCAATCCTCAATCCTCAATCCTCACTCCTCAATTCTCAATCCTCAATCCTCAGTCCTCAGTCCTCAAACCTCAATCCTCAACCCTCAGCCCTCATCGTCAACTCTCAATCCTCAATCCTCAACCCTCAATCTTCAATCCTCAATACTCAATCTTCAATTCACGATCCTCAATCTTCAATCCTCAATCCTCAATCCTCAATACCCAATCCTCAATCTTCAACACTCTATCCTCAAACCTCAATTCACAATCCTCAATCCTCAGTCCTCAGTCCTAAAACCTCAATACTCAACCCTCAGCCCTCATCCTCAATCCACAATCCTCAATCCTCAATCCTCAATCCTCAATCTTCAATCCTCGATACTCAATCTTCAATCCTCAATCCTCAGTCCTCAATCCTCAATTCTGAATCCCCAATCCTGATTCCTCAATTTTCAGCCCTCAGTCCTCAACAATCAGTTGTCAACCCTGAATCCTCAATAGAATATCCTCAATTCACAGTTTTCAATACTCAATACTCAATCTGCAATCTTCAAACCTCTATCCACAAACATCAATTCTCATCACTCAACCCTCAAGACTCAGTCCTCGACGTTCAATCCTCAATCCTCAATCCACAATCCTCAATCGTCAATCTTCAATCCTCAATCCCCAGTTCTCAATCTTCAATCCTCAATGCTCATTCCTAAATCCTCAATCCTCAGTCCTCAATCCTCAACCTTCAATCCTCAATCCTCAATCCTCAATCCTGGATATTAAACACACAACCCTCAACCACCAATACTCAATACTCAAACATCAATCCTCAATTCTCAATACTCAATAGTGTATCCTGAATCCTCATGGTTCAATACCCAATGCACAATATTCAATAATCAAATCTGAATCCTCAAACATCAATTCTCAACACTCAATCCTCAACACTCAGTCCACTCTTTTCAACCCTCCATCCTCAACCCCCAATCCTCAAGCGTCAATCCTCAATCCTCAAACCTCAACACTCAGTACTCAGTCCTTAAACGTCAATCCCGAATCCTCAATCCTGAATCCTCAATCTTTAGCCCTCAGTCCTCAACAATCAATCGTCAATCCTCAATCCTCAATAGAATATCCTCAATTCACAGTTTTCAATACTCAATCCCCATTCTTCAATCTTCAAATCTCAATCCACAAACATCAATTCCCATCACTCAACCCTCAACACTAAGTCATCAATCTTCAATCCTCAACACTCTATCCTCAACCATCAATCCTCAATACTCAATCTTCAATCCTCAATCCTCAATCCTCAATCCTCAATCCTCAATCCTCAACCATCAATCTTCAATCCTCGATACTCAATCTTCAATCCTCATTCCTCAATACTAAATCCTCAGTCCTCATTCTTCAATCCTCAATACCCAAACCTCAATCTTCAATCCTCAATCCTCAATCCTCAATCTTCAATCCTCAATCCTCAATCCTCAATTCTCAATCCTCAATCCTCAATAATCATTCTTCAATCCTCAATCCTCAGTCCTCAAACCTCAATTCTGAATCCTCAATCCTGAATCCTCAATCTTCAGCACTCAGTCCTCAACAATCAGTTGACAATCCTCAATCCTCAATAGAATATCCTCAATTCACAGTTTTCAATACTCAATACTCAATCTGCAATCTTCAAACCTCTATCCACAAACATCAATTCTCATCACTGAACCCTCAACACTCAGTCCTCAATGTTCAATACTCAATCTTCAATCCACAATCCTCAATCGTCAAACTTCAATCCTCAATACCCAATCTTCAATCCTCTATCCTCAATCCTCAATCCTCAATCCTCATTCTTCAATCCTCAATACCCAATCCTCAATCTTCAGTCCTCAATCCTCAATCCTCAATTCTCAATCCTCAATCCTCAGTCCTCAGTCCTTAAACCTCAATCCTCAACCCTCAAACCTCATCCTCGATCCTCAATCCTTAATCCTCAATCCTCAATCTTCAATCCTCAATACTCAATCTTCAATCCTCAATCCTCAATCCTCAGTCCTCAAACCTCAATTCTGAATCCTCAATCCTGAATCCTCAATCTTCAGCCCTCAGTCCTCAACAATCAGGTGACAATCCTCAATCCTCAATAGAATATCTTCAATTCACAGTTTTCAATACACAATACTCAATCTGCAATCTTCAAATCTCAATCCACAAACATCAATTCTCATCACTCAACCCTCAACTCTCAGTCCTCAATGTTCAATCCTCAATCCTCAATTCTCAATCTTCAATCCTCAATCCTCAATCCTCAATCCTCAATCCTCATTCCTCAAACCTCAATCCCCAAACCTCAGTCCTCATCCTCAATTCTCAATTATCAATCCTCAATCCTCAATCCTCAAACCTCTATCTTCAATCCTAAATAATCAATCTCCAATACTAGATCCTCAATCCCCAATCCTCAATCCTCAATACCCAATCCTAAATCTTCAATCCTCAATCCTCAATTATCAACTATCAATCCTCAATCCTCAATCCTCTGTCGTCAAACCTCAATCCTCAACCCTCAGTCCTCGTCCTCAAACCTCAACCCTCAATAATCAATCCGCAATCTTCACGCATCAATACTCAATCTTCAATCCTCAATCCTCAATACTCAATCCTCAATCCTCAATACTCAATCCTCAGACCTCAGTCCTCAATCTTCAATACTCAGTCCGCCAATCCTCAATATTCAACACACAACCCTCAACCATCAATCCTCAATACTCAACCATCAATCCAGAATTCTCAATACTCAATAGAATATCCTGAATTCTCAGTTTTCAATACTCAATCCTCAATCTTCAATCTTCAAATGTCCATCCACAAACATCAATTCTCATCACTCAACCTTCAACACTCAGTCCCCAATCCTCAATCTTCAATCCTCAATCCTCAATCCTCAATCCTCAATACTCAATCTTCAATCGTCAATCCTCAATCCTCAATACTCAATGCTCAATCCTCAGTCCTCAATCCTCAATCATCAACCTCAATCCTCACTCCTCAATCCTCATTCTTCAATCCTCAATACCCAATCCTCAATCTTCAATCCTCAATCCTCAATCCCCAATTCTCAATCCTCAATCTTTAATCCTCAGACCTCAAACATCAATACTCAACCCTCAGTCCTCGTCCTCTATCCTGAATCCTCAATCCTCAATCCTCAATCTTCAATCCTCAATACTCAGTCATGAATCCTCAATCCTCAATCCTCAATCCTCAATCCTCAACCCTCAATCGTCAGTCTTCAAACCTCAATACTCAATCTTCAATCCTCAATCCTCAATCCTCAATCCTCAATCCTCAATCCTCAATCTTCAATCCTCAATACTCAATCTTCAACCCTCAATACTCAATCCTCAGTCCTCAAACCTCAATTCTGAATCCTCAATCCTGAATCCTCAATCTTCAGCCATCAGTCCTCAACAATCAGGTGACAATCCTCAATCCTCAATAGAATATCTTCAATTCACAGTTTTCAATACACAGTACTCAATCTGCAATCTTCAAATCTCTATCCACAAACATCAATTCTCATCACTCAACCCTCACCGCTCAGTACTCAATGTTCAATCCTCAATCCTCAATTCTCAATCTTCATTCCTCAATACTCACTCTTTAATCCTCAACACTCAATCCTCAATCTTCAATCCTCAGTTCTCAATCCTCAATCCTCAATCCTCAATCCTGAATCCTCAATCATCAATCCTCAACCTTCGATACTCAATCCTCACTCCTCAATCCTCAATCCTCAATCCTCAATCATCAATGCTCAGTCTTCAATCCTCAACCCTCAATCCTCGATCCTCAATCCTAAATCCTCAATGTTCAATCCTCAATACCCAATCCTCAATCTTCAATCCTCAATCATCAATCCTCAATCCTCAACTCTCAATCCTCAATCCTCAGTCCTCAGTCCTCAAACCTCAACCCTCAATCCGCAGCCCTCATCGTCAATTCTCAATCCTCAATCCTCAATCCTCAATCTTCAATCCTCAATACTCAATCTTCAATCCACAATCCTCAATCTTCAATCCTCAATACTCAATCTTCAATCCTCAATCCTCAATACTCAATACTCAATCCTCAACCCTCAGTCCTCAACCCTCAATCTTCAATCCTCAATGCTCAATCTTCAATCCTCAATACTCAATCCTCAATCCTCTATCCTCATTCTTCAATCCTCAATACCCAATCCTCAATCCTCAATTCTCAATCCTCAATCCTCAATAATCAACCTTCAATCCTCAATCCTCAGTCCTCAAACCTCAATTCTGAATCCTCAATCCTGAATCCTCAATGTTCAGCCCTCAGACCTCAACAATCAGTTGACAATCCTCAATTCTCAATAGAATATCCTCAATTCACAGTTTTCAATACTAATTACTCAATCTGCAATCTTCAAACCTCTATCCACAAACATCAATTCTCATCACTGAACCCTCAACACTCAGTCCTCGATGTTCAATACTCAATCTTCAATCCACAATCCTCAAGCGTCAATCTTCAATCCTCAATACTCAATCTTCAATCCTCAATCCACAATCCTCAGTCCTCAATCCTCATTCTTCAATCCTCAATCCTCAATCCTCAATCCTCAATTCTCAATCCTCAACCCTCAATCCTCAGTCAACAATCCTCAACCTTCAATACTCAATCCTCAATCCTGAATACTCATCCCTCAATCCTCAATCACCAATTCTCAATCCTCAATCTTTAATCCTCAGACCTCAATCGTCAATCCTCAATTCTCAATCCTCAATCCTCAGTCCTCAGTCCTCAAACCTCAATCCTCAACCCTCAGCCCTCATCGTCAATTCTCAATCCTCAATACTCAATCCTCAATCTTCAATCCTCAATACTCAATCCTCAATCCAGAATCCTGAATCTTCAATCCTCAATACTCAATCTTTAATCCTCAATCCTCAATCCTCAATTCTCAATTCTCAATCCTCAGTCCTCAGTCCTCAAACCTCAACCCTCAACCCGCAGCCCTCATCGTCAATTCTAAATCCTCAATCCTCAATCCTCAATCTTCAATCCTCAATACTCAATCCTCAATCCTCAATCCTCAATCTTCAATCCTCAATACTCAATCTTCAATTCTCAATCCTCAATTCTCAATCCTCAATCTTCAATCCTCAATCCCGAATCCTCAATCCTCAATCCTCATTCTTCAATCCCCAATCCTCAAACCTCAAACCTCAATCCTCAACCGTCAGTCCTCGTCCTCAATTCTCAACACTCAATCCCCAATCCTCAATCTTCAATCATCAATACTCAATATTCAATCCTCAATCTTCAATCCTCAATCCTCAATCCTCAATCCTCAATATTCAACAAACAACCCTCAACCACCAATCCTCAATACTCAATCTTCAATCCTCAATTCTCAATCCTCAATCCTCAATCCTCAGACCTCAAACATCAATACTCAACCCTCAGCCCTCATCGTCTATTCTCAATCCTCAATCCTCAGTCCTCAATCTTCAATCCTCATTCTTCAATCCTCAATACCCAATCCTCAATCTTCAATCCTCAATCCTCAATCCCCATTTCTCAATCCTCAATCTTTAATCCTCAGACCTCAAACATCAATACTCAACCCTCAGCCCTCATCGTCTATTCTCAATCCTCAATCCTCAGTCCTCAATCTTCAATCCCCAATACTCAATCTTCAATCCACAATCCACAATCTTCAATCCTCAATACTCAGTCTTTAATCCTCAATCCTCAATCCTCAATACTCAATCCTCAATCCTCAGTCCTCATCCCTCAATCCTCAATCACCAATTCTCAATCCTCAATCTTTAATCCTCAGACCTCAATCCTCAATCCTCAATTCTCAATCCTCAATCCTCAGTCCTCAGTCCTCAAACCTCAATCCTCAACCCTCAGCCCTCATCGTCAATTCTCAATCCTCAATACTCAATCCTCAATCTTCAATCCTCAATACTCAATCTTCAATCCACAATCCTCGATCTTCAATCCTCAATACTCAATCTTCAATCCTCAATCCTCAATCCTCAATACTCAATGCTCAATCCTCAGTCCTCAATCCTCAATCTTCAACCTCAATCCTCAATCCTCAATCCTCATTCTTCAATCCTCAATACCCAATCCTCAATCTTCAATCCTCAATCCTCAATCCCCAATTCTCAATCCTCAATCTTTAATCCTCAGACCTCAAACATCAATACTCAACCCTCAGTCCTCGTCCTCTATCCTGAATCCTCAATCCTGAATCCTCAATCTTCAGACCTCAGTCCTCAACAATCAGTTGTCAATTCTCAATCCTCAATAGAATATCATCAATTCACAGATTTCAATACCCAATACTCAATCTGAGATCTTTAAATCTCTATCCACAAACACCAATACTCATCACTCAACACTCAACGCTCAGTCCCCAATCCTCAATCTTCAATCCTCAATCCACAATCCTCAATCCTCAATCCTCAATCCTCATTCCTCAAACCTCAATCCTCAGTACTCAGACCTCAAACATCAATACTCAATCCGCCAATCCTCAATACTCAACCATAAATCCTCAATTCTCAATACTCAATAGAATATCCTGAATTCTCAGGAATCAATACTCAAACCTCAAACCTCAAACCTCAGCCCTTATCCTCAATTCTCAATACTCAATCCTCAATCCTCAATCCTCAGTCCTCAATTCTCAATCCTCATTCCTCAAACCTCAATCCTCAAACCTCAGTCCTCATCCTCAATTCTCAATTCTCAATCCTCAATCCCCAATCCTCAACCCTCTATCTTCAATCCTAAATAGTCAATCTCCAATACTAGATCCTCAATCCCCAATCCTCAATCCTCAATACCCAATCCTAAATCTTCAATCCTCAATCCTCAATCCTCTGTCGTCAAACCTCAATCCTCAACCCTCAGTCCTCGTCCTCAAACCTCAACCCTCAATAATCAATCCGCAATCTTCACGCATCAATACTCAACCTTCAATCCTCAATCCTCAATACTCAATCCTCAATCCTCAATACTCAATCCTCAGACCTCAGTCCTCAATCTTCAATACTCAATCCGCCAATCCTCAATATTCAACACACAACCCTCAACCATCAATCCTCAATACTCAACCATCAATCCAGAATTCTCAATACTCAATAGAATATCCTGAATTCTCAGTTTTCAATACTCAATCCTCAATCTTCAATCTTCAAATGTCCATCCACAAGCATCAATTCTCATCACTCAACCCTCAACACTCAGTCCCCAATCCTCAATCTTCAATCCTCAATCCTCAATCCTCAATCCTCAATCCTCAATCTTCAATCCTCAATACTCAATCTTCAATTCTCAATCCTCAATTCTCAATCCTCAATCTTCAATCCTCAATCCCCAATCCTCAATCCTCAATCCTCATTCTTCAATCCCCAATCCTCAAACCTCAAACCTCAATCCTCAACCGTCAGTCCTCGTCCTCAATTCTCAACACTCAATCCCCAATCCTCAATCTTCAATCATCAATACTCAATATTCAATCCTCAATCTTCAATCCTCAATCCTCAATCCTCAATCCTCAATCCTCAATATTCAACAAACATCCCTCAACCACCAATCCTCAATACTCAATCTTCAATCCTCAATTCTCAATCCTCAATCCTCAATCCTCAGACCTCAAACATCAATACTCAACCCTCAGTCCTCGTCCTCAATCCACAACCCTCAATCCTCAATCGTCAATCTTCAATCACCAATATTCAATCTTCAATCCTCAATCCTCAATCCTCGATCCTCAATCCCCAATCCTCAATGTTCAATCCTCAATACGCAATCCCCAATCTTCAATCCTCAATCCTCAATCCTTAATTCTCAACCCTCAATCCTCAGTCCTCAGCCCTCAAACCACAATCCTCAACCTTCAGCCCTCATCCTGGATCCTCAATCCTCAATCTTCAATCCTCAATCCTCAATCCTCAAGCCTCAATCCTCAATCCTCTATCCTCTGTCCTCAAACCTCAATCCTGAATCCTCAATCCTCAGTCCTCAATCTTCAGACTTCAGACCTCAACAATCAGTTGTCAACCCTCAGTCCTCAATAGAATATCACCAATTCACAGTTTTCAATACTAAATTCTCAATCTGCAATCTTCGAATCTCTATCCACAAACATCAATCCTTATCACTCAACCCTCAACACTCAGTCCCCAATCCTCAATCTTCAATCCTCAATACTCAATCTTCAATCCTCAATACTCAATCCTCAATCCTCAATATTCAATAAGCAATACTCAATCTTCAATCCTCAATCCGCAATCATCAGTCCTCAATCCTGAATCCTCAGTCATCAATCCTCAAACCTCAGTCCTCATCCTCAATCCTCAATCCTCAACCCTCAATCCTCAAACCACAGTCCTCAACTGTCAGTCCTCTTCCTCAATCCTCAACCCGCAATCCTCAATCCTCAATCTTCAATCATCAATACTCAGTCTTCAATCCTCAATCCTCAATCTTCAATCCTCATTCCTCAAACCTCAATCCTCAGTACTCAGACCTCAAACATCAATACTCAATCCGCCAATCCTCAATACTCAACCATAAATCCTCAATTCTCAATACTCAATAGAATATCCTGAATTCTCAGGAATCAATACTCAAACCTCAAACCTCAAACCTCAGCCTTTATCCTCAATTCTCAATACTCAATCCTCAATCCTCAATCCTCAATCCTCAATTCTCAAACCTCATTCCTCAAACCTCAATCCTCAAACCTCAGTCCTCATCCTCAATTCTCAATTCTCAATCCTCAATCCTCAATCCTCAACCCTCTATCTTCAATCCTAAATAGTCAATCTCCAATACTAGATCCTCAATCCCCAATCCTCAATCCTCAATACCCAATCCTAAATCTTCAATCCTCAATCCTCAATCCTCTGTCGTCAAACCTCAATCCTCAACCCTCAGTCCTCGTCCTCAAACCTCAACCCTCAATAATCAATCCGCAATCTTCACGCATCAATACTCAATCTTCAATCCTCAATCCTCAATACTCAATCCTCAATCCTCAATACTCAATCCTCAGACCTCAGTCCTCAATCTTCAATACTCAATCCGCCAATCCTCAATATTCAACACACAACCCACAACCATCAATCCTCAATACTCAACCATCAATCCAGAATTCTCAATACTCAATAGAATATCCTGAATTCTCAGTTTTCAATACTCAATCCTCAATCTTCAATCTTCAAATGTCCATCCACAAACATCAATTCTCGTCACTCAACCCTCAACACTCAGTCCCCAATCCTCAATCTTCAATCCTCAATCCTCAATCCTCAATCCTCAATCCTCAATCTTCAATCCTCAATACTCAATCTTCAATTCTCAATCCTCAATTCTCAATCCTCAATCTTCAATCCTCAATCCCCAATCCTCAATCCTCAATCCTCATTCTTCAATCCCCAATCCTCAAACCTCAAACCTCAATCCTCAACCGTCAGTCCTCGTCCTCAATTCTCAACACTCAATCCCCAATCCTCAATCTTCAATCATCAATACTCAATATTCAATCCTCAATCTTCAATCCTCAATCCTCAATCCTCAATCCTCAATATTCAACAAACAACCCTCAACCACCAATCCTCAATACTCAATCTTCAATCCTCAATTCTCAATCCTCAATCCTCAATCCTCAGACCTCAAACATCAATACTCATCCCTCAGTCCTCGTCCTCAATCCACAACCCTCAATCCTCAATCGTCAATCCTCAATCATCAATACTCAATCCTCAATCCTCAATCTTCAATCCTCAATACTCAATCTTCAATCCTCATTCCTCACTCCTAAATCCTCAGTCCTCATTCTTCAATCCTCAATACCCAATCCTCAGTCTTCAATCCTCAATCCTCAATCCTGAATCCTCAATCCTGAAACCTCAATCTTCAGACCTCAGTCCTCAACAATCAGATGTCAATTCTCAATCCTCAATAGAATATCAGCAATTCACAGATTTCAATACCCAATACTCAACCTGAAATCTTTAAATCTCTATCCACAACCACCAATTCTCATCACTCAACACTCAACGCTCAGTCCCCAATCCTCAATCTTCAATCCTCAATCCTCAATCGTCAATCCTGAATCCTCAATCCTCATTCTTCAATCCTCAATACCCAATCCTCAATCTTCAACACTCAATCCTCAATCCTCTGGCCTCAGTCCTCAAACCTCAATCCTCAACCCTCAGCCCTCATCGTCAATTCTCAATCCTCAATCCTCAATCCTCAATCTTCAATCCTCAATACTCAATCTTCAATCCGCAATCCTCAATCTTCAATCCTCAATACTCAATCTTTAATCCTCAATCCTCAATCCTCAATACTCAATCCTCAATCCCCAGTCCTCAACCCTCAATCTTCAGTCCTCAATTCTCAATCCTCAATCCTCAGTCCTCAGTCCTCAAACCTCAATCCTCAACCCTCAGCCCTCATCGTCAATTCTCAATCCTCAATACTCAATCCTCAATGTTCAATCCTCAATACTCAATCTTCAATCCACAATCCTGAATCTTCAATCCTCAATACTCAATCTTTAATCCTCAATCCTCAATCCTCAATTCTCAATCCTCAATCCTCAGTACTCAGTCCTCAAACCTCAATCCTCAACCCTCAGCCCTCATCGTCAATTCTCAGTCCTCAATACTCAATCCTCGATCTTCAATCCTCAATTCTCAATCCTCAATCCACAATCCTGAATCTTCAATCCTCAATACTCAATCTTTAATCCTCAATCCTCAATCCTCAATTCTCAATCCTCAATCCTCAGTCCTCAGTCCTCAAACCTCAACCCTCAACCCGCAGCCCTCAACGTCAATTCTAAGTCCTCAATCCTCAATCCTCAATCTTCAATCCTCAATACTCAACCTTCAATCCACAATCCTCAATCTTCAATCCTCAATACTCAATCTTCAATCCTCAATCCTCTATCCTCAATACTCAATGCTCAATCCTCAGTCCTCAATCCTCAATCTTCAACCTCAATCCTCAATCCTCAATCCACATTCTTCAATCCTCAATACCCAATCCTCAATCTTCAATCCTCAATCCTCAATCCCCAATTCTCAATCCTCAATCTTTACTCCTCAGACCTCAAACATCAATACTCAACCCTCAGTCCTCGTCCTCTATCCTGAATCCTCAACCTTCAGACCTCAGTCCTCAACAATCAGTTGCCAATTCTCAATCCTCAATAGAATATCATCAATTCACAGATTTCAATACCCAATACTCAATCTGAGATCTTTAAATCTCTATCCACAAACACCAATTCTCGTCACTCAACACTCAACGCTCAGTCCCCAATCCTCAATCTTCAATCCTCAATCCACAATCCTCAATCCTCAGTCCTCAATCTTCAATCCTCAATACTCAGTCATCAATCCTCAATCCTCAATCCTCAATCCTCAATCCTCAACCCTCAATCGTCAGTCTTCAAACCTCAATACTCAATCTTCAATCCTCAATCCTCAATCCTCAATACTCAATCCTCAATCCTCAATCCTCATGCTTCAATCCTCAATCTTCAACACTCAATCCTTAATCCTCAGTTCTCAATACTCAATCCTCAATCCTCATTCTTCAATCCTCAATAGCCAATCCTCAATCTTCCATCCTCAATCCTCAATCCTTAATTCTCAATCCTCAATCCTCAGTCCTCAGTCCTCAAACCTCAATCCTCAACCTTCAGCCCTCATCCTCGATCCTCAATCCTCAACCTTCAATCCTCAAACCTCAATCCTCAATCCTCAATCCTCAATCCTCAATCGTCAATCCTCAATCATCAATCCTCAATCCTCAATCCTCAACCTTCAATCCTCAATACTCAATCTTCAATCCTCATTCCTCAATCCTAAATCCTCAGTCCTCATTCTTCAATCCTCAATACCCAATCCTCAATCTTCAATCCTCAATCCTCAATCCTCAAATCTCAATCCTCAATCCTCAATCCTCAGGCCTCAAACATCAATACTCAACCCTCAGTCCTCGTCCTCAATCCACAACCCTCAATCCTCAATCCTCAATCTTCAATCATCAATATTCAACCTTCAATCCTCAATCCTTAATCCTCGATCCTCAATCCTCAATCCTCGAGTGTCAATCCTCAATCCTCAATCTTCAACTCTCAATCCTCAGTCCTTAAACCTCAATTCTGAATCCTCAATCCTGAATCCTCAATCTTTAGCCCTCAGTCCTCAACAATCAATTGTCAATCGTCAATCCTCAATAGAATATTCTCAATTCACAGTTTTCAATACTCAATCCCCATTCTTCAATCTTCAAACCTCAATCCACAAACATCAATGCCCATCACTCAACCCTCAACACTAAGTCCTCAATCTTCAATCCTCAACCCTCAATCCTCAACCTTCAATCCTCAATACTCAATCTTCAATCCTCAATCCTCATCCTTCAATCCTCATTACCCAATCCTCAATCCTCATTCCTCAATCCTCAATCCTCAATTCTCAACCCTCAATCCTCAATAATCATTCTTCAATCCTCAATCCTCAGTCCTCAAACCTCAATTCTGAATCCTCAATCCTGAATCCTAAATCTGCAGCCCTCAGTCCTCAACAATCGGGTGACAATCCACAATCCTCAATAGAATATCCTCAATTCACAGTTTTCAATTCACAATACTCAATCTGCAATCTTCAAATCTCTATCCACAAACATCAATTCTCATCACTCAACCCTCAACACTCAGTCCTCAGTGTTCAATCCTCAATCCGCAATTCTCAATCTTCAATCCTCAATACTCAATCTTTAATCCTCAATCCTCATTCCTCAATCTTCATTCCTCAGTCCTCAATAATCAATCCTCAATCCTCAGTCCTCAATCTTCAATCCTCAATACTCAATCTTCAATCCACAATCCTCAATCCTCAGGCCTCAAACATCAATACTCAACCCTTAGTCCTCGTCCTCAACCCACAACCCTCAATCCTCAATCCTCAATCTTCAATCATCAATATTCAACCTTCAATCCTCAATCCTTAATCCTCGATCCTCAATCCTCAATCCTCAAGCGTTAATCCTCAATCCTCAATCCTCAACCCTCAATCCTCAGTCCTTAAACCTCAATTCTGAATCCTCAATCCTGAATCCTCAATCTTTAGCCCTCAGTCCTCAACAATCAATTGTCAATCGTCAATCCTCAATAGAATATTCTCAATTCACAGTTTTCAATACTCAATCCCCATTCTTCAATCTTCAAACCTCAATCCACAAACATCAATGCCCATCACTCAACCCTCAACACTAAGTCCTCAATCTTCAATCCTCAACCCTCAATCCTCAACCTTCAATCCTCAATACTCAATCTTCAATCCTCAATCCTCATTCTTCAATCCTCATTACCCAATCCTCAATCTTCATTCCTCAATCCTCAATCCTCAATTCTCAACCCTCAATCCTCAATAATCATTCTTCAATCCTCAATCCTCAGTCCTCAAACCTCAATTCTGAATCCTCAATCCTGAATCCTAAACCTTCAGCCCTCAGTCCTCAACAATCGGGTGACAATCCACAATCCTCAATAGAATATCCTCAATTCACAGTTTTCAATTCACAATACTCAATCTGCAATCTTCAAATCTCTATCCACAAACATCAATTCTCACCACTCAACCCTCAACACTCAGTCCTCAGTGTTCAATCCTCAATCCTCAATTCTGAATCTTCAACCCTCAATACTCAATCTTTAATCCTCAATCCTCAATACTCAATCTTCAATCCTCAGTCCTCAATACTCAATCCTCAATCCTCAATACTCAATCCTCAATCATCAATCCGCAACCTTCAATACTCAATCCTCAATCCTCAATCCTCAATCCTCAATCCTCAATCATCAATCCTCAATCTTCAATCCTCAACACTCAATCTTTAATGATCAATCCTCAATCCTCAATCTTCAATCCTCAATCCTCAATCCTCGATCCTCAATCCTCAATCCTCAATGTTCAATCCTCAATACCCAATCCTCAATCTTCAATCCTCAATCCTCAATCCTCAGTCCTCAATTCTCAATCCTCAATCCTCAGTCCTCAGTCCTCAAACCTCAACACTCAACCCGCAGCCCTCATCGTCTATTCTCAATCCTCAATCCTCAATCCTCAATCTTCAATCCTCAATACTCAATCTTCAATCCACAATCCTCAATCTTCAATCCTCAATACTGAATCTTCAATCCTCAATCCTCAATACTCAATCTTCAATCCACAATCCTCAATCTTCAATCCTCAATACTGAATCTTCAATCCTCAATCCTCAATCCTCAATTCTCAATCCTCAATCCTCAGTCCTCAGTCCTCAAACCTCAATCCTCAACCCTCAGCCCTCGTGGTCAATTCTCAATCCTCAATACTCAATCCTCAATCTTCAATTCTCAATACTCAATCTTCAATCCACAATCCTGAATCTTCAATCCTCAATACTCAATCTTTAATCCTCAATCCTCAATCCTCAATTCTCAATCCTCAATCCTCAGTCCTCAGTCCTCAAACCTCAACCCTCAACCCGCAGCCCTCATCGTCAATTCTAAATCCTCAATCCTCAATCCTCAATCTTCAATCCTCACTACTCAACCTTCAATCCACAATCCTCAATCTTCAATCCTCAATACTCAATCTTCAATCCTCAATCCTCAATCCTCAATCATCAATCCTCAACCCTCAATCCTCAACCTTCAATCCTCAATACTCAATCTTCAATCCTCAATCCTCATTCTTCAATCCTCATTACCCAATCCTCAATCTTCATTCCTCAATCCTCAATCCTCAATTCTCAACCCTCAATCCTCAATAATCATTCTTCAATCCTCAATCCTCAGTCCTCAAACCTCAATTCTGAATCCTCAATCCTGAATCCTAAACCTTCAGCCCTCAGTCCTCAACAATCGGGTGACAATCCACAATCCTCAATAGAATATCCTCAATTCACAGTTTTCAATTCACAATACTCAATCTGCAATCTTCAAATCTCTATCCACAAACATCAATTCTCACCACTCAACCCTCAACACTCAGTCCTCAGTGTTCAATCCTCAATCCTCAATTCTGAATCTTCAACCCTCAATACTCAATCTTTAATCCTCAATCCTCAATACTCAATCTTCAATCCTCAGTCCTCAATACTCAATCCTCAATCCTCAATACTCAATCCTCAATCATCAATCCGCAACCTTCAATACTCAATCCTCAATCCTCAATCCTCAATCCTCAATCCTCAATCCTCAATCTTCAATCATCAATATTCAACCTTCAATCCTCAATCCTTAATCCTCGATCCTCAATCCTCAATCCTCAAGCGTTAATCCTCAATCCTCAATCCTCAACCCTCAATCCTCAGTCCTTAAACCTCAATTCTGAATCCTCAATCCTGAATCCTCAATCTTTAGCCCTCAGTCCTCAACAATCAATTGTCAATCGTCAATCCTCAATAGAATATTCTCAATTCACAGTTTTCAATACTCAATCCCCATTCTTCAATCTTCAAACCTCAATCCACAAACATCAATGCCCATCACTCAACCCTCAACACTAAGTCCTCAATCTTCAATCCTCAACCCTCAATCCTCAACCTTCAATCCTCAATACTCAATCTTCAATCCTCAATCCTCATCCTTCAATCCTCATTACCCAATCCTCAATCCTCATTCCTCAATCCTCAATCCTCAATTCTCAACCCTCAATCCTCAATAATCATTCTTCAATCCTCAATCCTCAGTCCTCAAACCTCAATTCTGAATCCTCAATCCTGAATCCTAAATCTGCAGCCCTCAGTCCTCAACAATCGGGTGACAATCCACAATCCTCAATAGAATATCCTCAATTCACAGTTTTCAATTCACAATACTCAATCTGCAATCTTCAAATCTCTATCCACAAACATCAATTCTCATCACTCAACCCTCAACACTCAGTCCTCAGTGTTCAATCCTCAATCCGCAATTCTCAATCTTCAATCCTCAATACTCAATCTTTAATCCTCAATCCTCATTCCTCAATCTTCATTCCTCAGTCCTCAATAATCAATCCTCAATCCTCAGTCCTCAATCTTCAATCCTCAATACTCAATCTTCAATCCACAATCCTCAATCCTCAGGCCTCAAACATCAATACTCAACCCTTAGTCCTCGTCCTCAACCCACAACCCTCAATCCTCAATCCTCAATCTTCAATCATCAATATTCAACCTTCAATCCTCAATCCTTAATCCTCGATCCTCAATCCTCAATCCTCAAGCGTTAATCCTCAATCCTCAATCCTCAACCCTCAATCCTCAGTCCTTAAACCTCAATTCTGAATCCTCAATCCTGAATCCTCAATCTTTAGCCCTCAGTCCTCAACAATCAATTGTCAATCGTCAATCCTCAATAGAATATTCTCAATTCACAGTTTTCAATACTCAATCCCCATTCTTCAATCTTCAAACCTCAATCCACAAACATCAATGCCCATCACTCAACCCTCAACACTAAGTCCTCAATCTTCAATCCTCAACCCTCAATCCTCAACCTTCAATCCTCAATACTCAATCTTCAATCCTCAATCCTCATTCTTCAATCCTCATTACCCAATCCTCAATCTTCATTCCTCAATCCTCAATCCTCAATTCTCAACCCTCAATCCTCAATAATCATTCTTCAATCCTCAATCCTCAGTCCTCAAACCTCAATTCTGAATCCTCAATCCTGAATCCTAAACCTTCAGCCCTCAGTCCTCAACAATCGGGTGACAATCCACAATCCTCAATAGAATATCCTCAATTCACAGTTTTCAATTCACAATACTCAATCTGCAATCTTCAAATCTCTATCCACAAACATCAATTCTCACCACTCAACCCTCAACACTCAGTCCTCAGTGTTCAATCCTCAATCCTCAATTCTGAATCTTCAACCCTCAATACTCAATCTTTAATCCTCAATCCTCAATACTCAATCTTCAATCCTCAGTCCTCAATACTCAATCCTCAATCCTCAATACTCAATCCTCAATCATCAATCCGCAACCTTCAATACTCAATCCTCAATCCTCAATCCTCAATCCTCAATCCTCAATCATCAATCCTCAATCTTCAATCCTCAACACTCAATCTTTAATGATCAATCCTCAATCCTCAATCTTCAATCCTCAATCCTCAATCCTCGATCCTCAATCCTCAATCCTCAATGTTCAATCCTCAATACCCAATCCTCAATCTTCAATCCTCAATCCTCAATCCTCAGTCCTCAATTCTCAATCCTCAATCCTCAGTCCTCAGTCCTCAAACCTCAACACTCAACCCGCAGCCCTCATCGTCTATTCTCAATCCTCAATCCTCAATCCTCAATCTTCAATCCTCAATACTCAATCTTCAATCCACAATCCTCAATCTTCAATCCTCAATACTGAATCTTCAATCCTCAATCCTCAATCCTCAATACTCAATCCTCAATCCTCAGTCCTCAGTCCTCAATCTTCAACCTCAATACTCAATCTTCAATCCACAATCCTCAATCTTCAATCCTCAATACTGAATCTTCAATCCTCAATCCTCAATCCTCAATTCTCAATCCTCAATCCTCAGTCCTCAGTCCTCAAACCTCAATCCTCAACCCTCAGCCCTCGTGGTCAATTCTCAATCCTCAATACTCAATCCTCAATCTTCAATTCTCAATACTCAATCTTCAATCCACAATCCTGAATCTTCAATCCTCAATACTCAATCTTTAATCCTCAATCCTCAATCCTCAATTCTCAATCCTCAATCCTCAGTCCTCAGTCCTCAAACCTCAACCCTCAACCCGCAGCCCTCATCGTCAATTCTAAATCCTCAATCCTCAATCCTCAATCTTCAATCCTCACTACTCAACCTTCAATCCACAATCCTCAATCTTCAATCCTCAATACTCAATCTTCAATCCTCAATCCTCAATCCTCAATCATCAATCCTCAACCCTCAATCCTCAACCTTCAATCCTCAATACTCAATCTTCAATCCTCAATCCTCATTCTTCAATCCTCATTACCCAATCCTCAATCTTCATTCCTCAATCCTCAATCCTCAATTCTCAACCCTCAATCCTCAATAATCATTCTTCAATCCTCAATCCTCAGTCCTCAAACCTCAATTCTGAATCCTCAATCCTGAATCCTAAACCTTCAGCCCTCAGTCCTCAACAATCGGGTGACAATCCACAATCCTCAATAGAATATCCTCAATTCACAGTTTTCAATTCACAATACTCAATCTGCAATCTTCAAATCTCTATCCACAAACATCAATTCTCACCACTCAACCCTCAACACTCAGTCCTCAGTGTTCAATCCTCAATCCTCAATTCTGAATCTTCAACCCTCAATACTCAATCTTTAATCCTCAATCCTCAATACTCAATCTTCAATCCTCAGTCCTCAATACTCAATCCTCAATCCTCAATACTCAATCCTCAATCATCAATCCGCAACCTTCAATACTCAATCCTCAATCCTCAATCCTCAATCCTCAATCCTCAATCATCAATCCTCAATCTTCAATCCTCAACACTCAATCTTTAATGATCAATCCTCAATCCTCAATCTTCAATCCTCAATCCTCAATCCTCGATCCTCAATCCTCAATCCTCAATGTTCAATCCTCAATACCCAATCCTCAATCTTCAATCCTCAATCCTCAATCCTCAGTCCTCAATTCTCAATCCTCAATCCTCAGTCCTCAGTCCTCAAACCTCAACACTCAACCCGCAGCCCTCATCGTCTATTCTCAATCCTCAATCCTCAATCCTCAATCTTCAATCCTCAATACTCAATCTTCAATCCACAATCCTCAATCTTCAATCCTCAATACTGAATCTTCAATCCTCAATCCTCAATCCTCAATACTCAATCCTCAATCCTCAGTCCTCAGTCCTCAATCTTCAACCTCAATACTCAATCTTCAATCCACAATCCTCAATCTTCAATCCTCAATACTGAATCTTCAATCCTCAATCCTCAATCCTCAATTCTCAATCCTCAATCCTCAGTCCTCAGTCCTCAAACCTCAATCCTCAACCCTCAGCCCTCGTGGTCAATTCTCAATCCTCAATACTCAATCCTCAATCTTCAATTCTCAATACTCAATCTTCAATCCACAATCCTGAATCTTCAATCCTCAATACTCAATCTTTAATCCTCAATCCTCAATCCTCAATTCTCAATCCTCAATCCTCAGTCCTCAGTCCTCAAACCTCAACCCTCAACCCGCAGCCCTCATCGTCAATTCTAAATCCTCAATCCTCAATCCTCAATCTTCAATCCTCACTACTCAACCTTCAATCCACAATCCTCAATCTTCAATCCTCAATACTCAATCTTCAATCCTCAATCCTCAATCCTCAATACTCAATCCTCAATCCTCAGTCCTCAATCCTCAATCTTCAACCTCAATCCTCAATCCTCAATCCTCATTCTTCAATCCTCAATACCCAATCCTCAATCTTCAATCCTCAATCCTCAATCCCCAATTCTCAATCCTCAACCTTTAATCCTCAGACCTCAAACATCAATACTCAACCCTCAGTCCTCGTCCTCTATCCTGAATCCTCAATCCTGAATCCTCAATCTTCAGACCTCAGTCCTCAACAATCAGTTGTCAATTCTCAATCCTCAATAGAATATCATCAATTCACAGATTTCAATACCCAATACTCAATCTGAGATCTTTAAATCTCTATCCACAAACACCAATTCTCATCACAGCACACTCAACGCTCAGTCCCCAATCCTCAATCTTCAATCCTCAATCCACAATCCTCAATCCTCAATCCTCAATACTCAGTCATCAATCCTCAATCCTCAATCCTCAATCCTAAATCCTCAACCCTCAATCGTCTGTCTTCAAACCTCAATACTCAATCTTCAATCCCCAATCCTCAATCCTCAATCCTCAATCCTCATGCTTCAATCCTCAATACCCAATCCTCAATCCTCAACACTCAATCCTCAATCCTCAGTTCTCAATACTCAATCCTCAATCCCCATTCTTCAATCCTCAATGACCAATCCTCAATCTTCCATCCTCAATCCTCAATCCTTAATTCTCAACCCTCAATCCTCAGTCCTCAGTCCTCAAACCTCAATCCTCAACCTTCAGCCCTCATCCTCGATCCTCAATCCTCAACCTTCAATCCTCAAACCTCAATCCTCAAGCCTCAATCCTCAATCCTCAATCCTCAATCCTCAATCCTCAATCGTCAATCCTCAATCATCAATACTCAATCCTCAATCCTCAATCTTCAATCCTCAATACTCAATCTTCAATCCTCATTCCTCACTCCTAAATCCTCAGTCCTCATTCTTCAATCCTCAATACCCAATCCTCAGTCTTCAATCCTCAATCCTCAATCCTGAATCCTCAATCCTGAAACCTCAATCTTCAGACCTCAGTCCTCAACAATCAGTTGTCAATTCTCAATCCTCAATAGAATATCAGCAATTCACAGATTTCAATACCCAATACTCAACCTGAAATCTTTAAATCTCTATCCACAACCACCAATTCTCATCACTCAACACTCAACGCTCAGTCCCCAATCCTCAATCTTCAATCCTCAATCCTCAATCGTCAATCCTGAATCCTCAATCCTCATTCTTCAATCCTCAATACCCAATCCTCAATCTTCAACACTCAATCCTCAATCCTCTGGCCTCAGTCCTCAAACCTCAATCCTCAACCCTCAGCCCTCATCGTCAATTCTCAATCCTCAATACTCAATCCTCAATCTTCAATCCTCAATACTCAATCTTCAATCCGCAATCCTCAATCTTCAATCCTCAATACTCAATCTTTAATCCTCAATCCTCAATCCTCAATACTCAATCCTCAATCCCCAGTCCTCAACCCTCAATCTTCAGTCCTCAATTCTCAATCCTCAATCCTCAGTCCTCAGTCCTCAAACCTCAATCCTCAACCCTCAGCCCTCATCGTCAATTCTCAATCCTCAATACTCAATCCTCAATGTTCAATCCTCAATACTCAATCTTCAATCCACAATCCTGAATCTTCAATCCTCAATACTCAATCTTTAATCCTCAATCCTCAATCCTCAATTCTCAATCCTCAATCCTCAGTACTCAGTCCTCAAACCTCAATCCTCAACCCTCAGCCCTCATCGTCAATTCTCAATCCTCAATACTCAATCCTCGATCTTCAATCCTCAATTCTCAATCCTCAATCCACAATCCTGAATCTTCAATCCTCAATACTCAATCTTTAATCCTCAATCCTCAATCCTCAATTCTCAATCCTCAATCCTCAGTCCTCAGTCCTCAAACCTCAACCCTCAACCCGCAGCCCTCAACGTCAATTCTAAGTCCTCAATCCTCAATCCTCAATCTTCAATCCTCAATACTCAACCTTCAATCCACAATCCTCAATCTTCAATCCTCAATACTCAATCTTCAATCCTCAATCCTCTATCCTCAATACTCAATGCTCAATCCTCAGTCCTCAATCCTCAATCTTCAACCTCAATCCTCAATCCTCAATCCACATTCTTCAATCCTCAATACCCAATCCTCAATCTTCAATCCTCAATCCTCAATCCCCAATTCTCAATCCTCAATCTTTACTCCTCAGACCTCAAACATCAATACTCAACCCTCAGTCCTCGTCCTCTATCCTGAATCCTCAATCCTGAATCCTCAACCTTCAGACCTCAGTCCTCAACAATCAGTTGCCAATTCTCAATCCTCAATAGAATATCATCAATTCACAGATTTCAATACCCAATACTCAATCTGAGATCTTTAAATCTCTATCCACAAACACCAATTCTCGTCACTCAACACTCAACGCTCAGTCCCCAATCCTCAATCTTCAATCCTCAATCCACAATCCTCAATCCTCAATCCTCAATCTTCAATCCTCAATACTCAGTCATCAATCCTCAATCCTCAATCCTCAATCCTCAATCCTCAACCCTCAATCGTCAGTCTTCAAACCTCAATACTCAATCTTCAATCCTCAATCCTCAATCCTCAATCCTCAATCCTCAATCCTCAATCCTCATGCTTCAATCCTCAATACCCAATCCTCAATCTTCAATCCTCAATCCTCAATCCTCAAATCTCAATCCTCAATCCTCAATCCTCAGGCCTCAAACATCAATACTCAACCCTCAGTCCTCGTCCTCAATCCACAACCCTCAATCCTCAATCCTCAATCTTCAATCATCAATATTCAACCTTCAATCCTCAATCCTTAATCCTCGATCCTCAATCCTCAATCCTCGAGCGTCAATCCTCAATCCTCAATCTTCAACTCTCAATCCTCAGTCCTTAAACCTCAATTCTGAATCCTCAATCCTGAATCCTCAATCTTTAGCCCTCAGTCCTCAACAATCAATTGTCAATCGTCAATCCTCAATAGAATATTCTCAATTCACAGTTTTCAATACTCAATCCCCATTCTTCAATCTTCAAACCTCAATCCACAAACATCAATGCCCATCACTCAACCCTCAACACTAAGTCCTCAATCTTCAATCCTCAACCCTCAATCCTCAACCTTCAATCCTCAATACTCAATCTTCAATCCTCAATCCTCATCCTTCAATCCTCATTACCGAATCCTCAATCCTCATTCCTCAATCCTCAATCCTCAATTCTCAACCCTCAATCCTCAATAATCATTCTTCAATCCTCAATCCTCATCCTTCAATCCTCATTACCGAATCCTCAATCCTCATTCCTCAATCCTCAATCCTCAATTCTCAACCCTCAATCCTCAATAATCATTCTTCAATCCTCAATCCTCAGTCCTCAAACCTCAATTCTGAATCCTCAATCCTGAATCCTCAATGTTCAGCCCTCAGACATCAACAATCAGTTGACAATCCTCAATCCTCAATAGAATATCCTCAATTCACAGTTTTCAATACTAATTACTCAATCTGCAATCTTCAAACCTCTATCCACAAACATCAATTCTCATCACTGAACCCTCAACACTCAGTCCTCGATGTTCAATACTCAATCTTCAATCCACAATCCTCAAGCGTCAATCTTCAATCCTCAATACTCAATCTTCAATCCTCAATCCACAATCCTCAATCCTCAATCCTCATTCTTCAATCCTCAATACCAAATCCTCAATCTTCAATCCCCAATCCTCAATCCTCAATTCTCAATCCTCAATCCTCAGTCCTCAGTCATTAAACCTCAAACCTCAAACCTCAGCCCTCATCCTCAATCCTCAATACTCAATCCTCAATCCTCAACCCTCAATCCTCAACACTCAATCTTCAATCCTCAATCCTCAATCCTCAACCCTCAATCCTCAGTCATCAATCCTCAACCTTCAATACTCAATCCTCAATCCTGAATCCTCAATCCTCAATCCTCAATCCTCAATCCTCATTCCTCAAACCTCAATCCTCAAACCTCAGTCCTCATCCTCAATTCTCAATTCTCAATCCTCAATCCTCAATCCTCAACCCCTACCTTCAATCCTAAATAATCAATCTCCAATACTAGATCCTCAATCCCCAATCCTCAATCCTCAATACCCAATCCTAAATCTTCAATCCTCAATCCTCAATTATCAATTCTCAATCCTCAATCCTCAAACCTCAGTCCTCATTTCTCAATCCTCAATCATCAGTCCGCAGTCCTCAAACCTCAATCCTCAACCCTCAGCCCTCATCGTCAATTCTCAATCCTCAATCCTCAATCCTCAATCTTCAATCCTCAATACTCAATCTTCAATCCGCAATCCTCAATGTTCAATCCTCAATACTCAATCTTTAATCCTCAATCCTCAATCCTCAATACTCAATCCTCAATCCCTAGTCCTCAACCCTCAATCTTCAGTCCTCAATTCTCAATCCTCAATCCTCAGTCCTCAGGCCTCAAACCTCAATCCTCAACCCTCAGCCCTCATCGTCAATTCTCAATCCTCAATACTCAATCCTCAATCTTCAATCCTCAATACTCAATCTTCAATCCACAATCCTGAATCTTCAATCCTCAATACTCAATCTTTAATCCTCAATCCTCAATCCTCAATTCTCAATCCTCAATCCTCAGTACTCAGTCCTCAAACCTCAGCCCTCAACCCGCAGCCCTCACCGTCAATTCTAAATCCTCAATCCTCAATCCTCAATCTTCAATCCTCAATACTCAATCTTCAATCCACAATCCTCAATCTTCAATCCTCAATACTCAATCTTCAATCCTCAATCCTCAATCCTCAATCCTCAATCCTCAATCCTCAACCCTCAATCCTCAGTCATCAATCCTCAACCTTCAATACTCAATCCTCAATCCTGAATACTCAGCCCTCAATCCTCAATCCCCAATTCTCAATCCTCAATCTTTAATCCTCAAACCTCAATCCTCAATCCTCAATTCTCAATCCTCAATCCTCAGTCCTCAGTCCTCAAACCTCAATCCTCAACCCTCAGCCCTCATCGCCAATTCTCAATTCTCAATACTCAATCCTCAATCTTCAATCCTCTATACTCAATCCTCAATCCACAATCCTGAATCTTCAATCCTCAATACTCAATCTTTAATCCTCAATCCTCAATCCTCAATTCTCAATCCTCAATCCTCAGTCCTCAGTCCTCAAACCTCAACCCTCAACCCGCAGCCCTCATCGTCAATTCTAAATCCTCAATCCTCAATCCTCAATCCTCAATACTCAATGCTCAATCCTCAGTCCTCAATCCTCGATCTTCAACCTCAATCCTCAATCCTCAATCCTCATTCTTCAATCCTCAATACCCAATCCTCAATCTTCAATCTTCAATCCTCAATCCCCAATTCTCAATCCTCAATCTTTAATCCTCAGACCTCAAACATCAATACTCAACCCTCAGTCCTCGTCCTCTATCCTGAATCCTCAATCCTGAATCCTCAACCTTCAGACCTCAGTCCTCAACAATCAGTTGTCAATTCTCAATCCTCAATAGAATATCATCAATTCACAGATTTCAATACCCAATACTCAATCTGAGATCTTTAAATCTCTATCCACAAACACCAATTCTCATCACTCAACACTCAACGCTCAGTCCCCAATCCTCAATCTTCAATCCTCAATCCACAATCCTCAATCCTCAATCCTCAATCTTCAATCCTCAATACTCAGTCATCAATCCTCAATCCTCAATCCTCAATCCTCAATCCTCAACCCTCAATCGTCAGTCTTCAAACCTCAATACTCAATCTTCAATCCTCAATCCTCAATCCTCAATCCTCAATGCTCAATCCTCAATCTTCAATCCTCAATACTCAATCTTCAACCCTCAATACTCAATCCTCAGTCCTCAAACCTCAATTCTGAATCCTCAATCCTGAATCCTCAATCTTCAGCCCTCAGTCCTCAACAATCAGGTGACAATCCTCAATCCTCAATAGAATATCTTCAATTCACAGTTTTCAATACACAATACTCAATCTGCAATCTTCAAATCTCTATCCACAAACATCTATTCTCATCACTCAACCCTCAACACTCAGTCCTCAGTCCTCAAACCTCAACCCTCAGTCCGCAGCCCTCATCGTCAATTCTCAATCCTCAATCCTCAATCCTCAATCTTCAATCCTCAATACTCAATCTTCAATCCACAATTCTCAATGTTCAATCCTCAATACTCAATCTTCAATCCTCAATCCTCAATACTCAATACTCAATCCTCAATCCTCAGCCCTCAATCCTCAATCTTCTACCTCAATACTCAATCTTCAATCCTCAATCCTCAATCTTCAATCGACAATCCTCAATCGTCAAACTTCAATCCTCAATCCTCAATCTTCAATCCTCAATACTCAATCTTCAATCCACAATCCTCAATCTTCAATCCTCAATACTCAATCTTCAATCCTCAATCCTCAATCCTCAATACACAATCCTCAATCCTCACTCCTCAATCCTCAACCTTCTACCTCAATACTCAATCTTCAATCCTCAATCCTCAATCTTCAATCCACAATCCTCAATCGTCAGACTTCAATCCTCAATACTCAATCTTCAATCCTCTATCCTCAATCCTCAATCCTCAATCCTCATTCTTCAATCCTCAATACCCAATCCTCAATCTTCAGTCCTCAATCCTCAATCCTCAATCCTCAATCATCAACCCTCAGTCCTCAGTCCTTAAACATCGATCCTCAACCCTCAGCCCTCATACTCAATCCTCAATCCTCAATCCTCAATCCTCAATCCTCAATGTTCAATCCTCAATACCCAATACTCAATCCTCAATCCTCAATTCTCAATCCTTAATCCTCAATAATCATTCTTCAATCCTCAATCCTCAGTCCTCAAACCTCAATTCTGAATCCTCAATCCTGAATCCTCAATCTTCAGGACTCAGTCCTCAACAATCAGTTGACAATCCTCAATCCTCAATAGAATATGCTCAATTCACAGTTTTCAATACTCAATACTCAATCTGCAATCTTCAAACCTCTATCCACAAGCATCAATTCTCATCACTGAACCCTCAACACTCAGTCCTCAATGTTCAATACTCAATCTTCAATCCACAATCCTCAATCGTCAAACTTCAGTCCTCAATACTCAATCTTCAATCCTCTATCCTCAATCCTCAATCCTCAATCCTCATTCTTCAATCCTCAATACCCAATCCTCAATCTTCAGTCCTCAATCCTCAATCCTCAATTCTCAATCCTCAATCCTCAGTCCTCAGTCCTTAAACCTCAATCCTCAACCCTCAGCCCTCATCCTCGATCCTCAATCCTCAATCCTCAATCCTCAATCTTCAATCCTCAATACTCAATCTTCAATCCTCAGTCCTCAATCCTCAGTCCTCAAACCTCAATTCTGAATCCTCAATCCTGAATCCTCAATCTTCAGCCCTCAGTCCTCAACAATCAGGTGACAATCCTCAATCCTCAATAGAATATCTTCAATTGACAGTTTTCAATACACAATACTCAATCTGCAATCTTCAAATCTCTATCCACAAACATCAATTCTCATCACTCAACCCTCAACTCTCAGTCCTCAATGTTCAATCCTCAATCCTCAATTCTCAATCTTCAATCCTCAATCCTCAATCCTCAATCCTCAATCCTCATTCCTCAAACCTCAATCCTCAAACCTCAGTCCTCATCCTCAATTATCAACTCTCAATCCTCAATCCTCAATCCTCTGTCCTCAAACCTCAATCCTCAACCCTCAGTCCTCGTCCTCAAACCTTAACCCTCAATAATCAATCCGCAATCTTCACGCATCAATACTCAATCTTCAATCCTCAATCCTCAATACTCAATACTCAATCCTCAATCCTCATTCTTCAATCCTCAATACCCAATCCTCAATCTTCAATCCTCAAACCTCAATCCTTAATTCTCAACCCTCAATCCTCAGTCCTCAGTCCTCAAACCTCAATCCTGAATCCTCAATCCTCAGTCCTCAACCTTCAGACGTCAGACCTCAACAATCAGTTGTCAATCCTCAATCCTCAATAGAATATCATCAATTCACAGTTTTCAATACTAAATTCTCAATCTGCAATCTTCGAATCTCTATCCACAAACATCAATCCTTATCACTCAACCCTCAACACTCAGTCCCCAATCCTCAATCTTCAATCCCCTATCCTCAATCCTCAATCCTCAATCCACAATCCTCAATCCTCAATCCTCAATCCTCAATCTTCAATCCTCAATACTCAATCTTCAATCCTCAATACGCAATCCTCAATACTCAATATTCAATCCTCAATACCCAATCTTCAATCCTCAATCCACAATCATCAGTCCTCAATCCTCAATCCTCAGTAATCAATCCTCAATATTCAATCCTCAATACTCAATCTTCAAACCTCAATCCGCAATCATCAGTCCTCAATCATCAATCCTCAGTCATCAATCCTCAAACCTCAGTCCTCATCCTCAATCCTCAATCCTCAACCCTCAATCCTCAAACCACAGTCCTCAACTGTCAGTCCTCGTCCTCAATCCTCAACCCTCAACCCTCAATCCTCAATCTTCAATCATCAATACTCAGTCTTCAATCCTCAATCCTCAATCCTCAATCCTCATTCCTCAAACCTCAATCCTCAGTCCTCAGACCTCAAACATCAATACTCAATCCGCCAATCCTCAATACTCAACCATAAATCCTCAATTCTCAATTCTCAATAGAATATCCTTAATTCTTAGGAATCAATACTCAAACCTCAAACCTCAAACCTCAGCCCTTATCCTCAATTCTCAATACTCAACCCTCAAACCTCAATCCTCAATCCTCAATTCTCAATCCTCATTCCTCAAACCTCAATCCTCAAACCTCAGTCCTCATCCTCAATTCTCAATTCTCAATCCTCAATCCTCAATCCTCAACCCTCTATCTTCAATCCTAAATAATCAATCTCCAATACTAGATCCTCAATCCCCAATCCACAGTCCTCAATACCCAATCCTAAATCTTCAATCCTCAATCCTCAATTATCAACTATCAATCCTCAATCCTCAATCCTCTGTCGTCAAACCTCAATCCTCAACCCTCAGTCCTCGTCCTCAAACCTCAACCCTCAATAATCAATCCGCAATCTTCACGCATCAATACTCAATCTTCAATCCTCAATCCTCAATACTCAATCCTCAATCCTCAATACTCAATCCTCAGACCTCAGTCCTCAATCTTCAATACTCAATCCGCCAATCCTCAATATTCAACACACAACCCTCAACCATCAATCCTCAATACTCAATCCTCAGACCTCAGTCCTCAATCTTCAATCCTCAATACTCAATCTTCAATCCTCAATCCTCAATCCTCAATACACAATCCTCAATCCTCACTCCTCAATCCTCAACCTTCTACCTCAATACTCAATCTTCAATCCTCAATCCTCAATCTTCAATCCACAATCCTCAATCGTCAGACTTCAATCCTCAATACTCAATCTTCAATCCTCTATCCTCAATCCTCAATCCTCAATCCTCATTCTTCAATCCTCAATACCCAATCCTCAATCTTCAGTCCTCAATCCTCAATCCTCAATCCTCAATCATCAACCCTCAGTCCTCAGTCCTTAAACATCGATCCTCAACCCTCAGCCCTCATACTCAATCCTCAATCCTCAATCCTCAATCCTCAATCCTCAATGTTCAATCCTCAATACCCAATACTCAATCCTCAATCCTCAATTCTCAATCCTTAATCCTCAATAATCATTCTTCAATCCTCAATCCTCAGTCCTCAAACCTCAATTCTGAATCCTCAATCCTGAATCCTCAATCTTCAGGACTCAGTCCTCAACAATCAGTTGACAATCCTCAATCCTCAATAGAATATGCTCAATTCACAGTTTTCAATACTCAATACTCAATCTGCAATCTTCAAACCTCTATCCACAAGCATCAATTCTCATCACTGAACCCTCAACACTCAGTCCTCAATGTTCAATACTCAATCTTCAATCCACAATCCTCAATCGTCAAACTTCAGTCCTCAATACTCAATCTTCAATCCTCTATCCTCAATCCTCAATCCTCAATCCTCATTCTTCAATCCTCAATACCCAATCCTCAATCTTCAGTCCTCAATCCTCAATCCTCAATTCTCAATCCTCAATCCTCAGTCCTCAGTCCTTAAACCTCAATCCTCAACCCTCAGCCCTCATCCTCGATCCTCAATCCTCAATCCTCAATCCTCAATCTTCAATCCTCAATACTCAATCTTCAATCCTCAGTCCTCAATCCTCAGTCCTCAAACCTCAATTCTGAATCCTCAATCCTGAATCCTCAATCTTCAGCCCTCAGTCCTCAACAATCAGGTGACAATCCTCAATCCTCAATAGAATATCTTCAATTGACAGTTTTCAATACACAATACTCAATCTGCAATCTTCAAATCTCTATCCACAAACATCAATTCTCATCACTCAACCCTCAACTCTCAGTCCTCAATGTTCAATCCTCAATCCTCAATTCTCAATCTTCAATCCTCAATCCTCAATCCTCAATCCTCAATCCTCATTCCTCAAACCTCAATCCTCAAACCTCAGTCCTCATCCTCAATTATCAACTCTCAATCCTCAATCCTCAATCCTCTGTCCTCAAACCTCAATCCTCAACCCTCAGTCCTCGTCCTCAAACCTTAACCCTCAATAATCAATCCGCAATCTTCACGCATCAATACTCAATCTTCAATCCTCAATCCTCAATACTCAATACTCAATCCTCAATCCTCATTCTTCAATCCTCAATACCCAATCCTCAATCTTCAATCCTCAAACCTCAATCCTTAATTCTCAACCCTCAATCCTCAGTCCTCAGTCCTCAAACCTCAATCCTGAATCCTCAATCCTCAGTCCTCAACCTTCAGACGTCAGACCTCAACAATCAGTTGTCAATCCTCAATCCTCAATAGAATATCATCAATTCACAGTTTTCAATACTAAATTCTCAATCTGCAATCTTCGAATCTCTATCCACAAACATCAATCCTTATCACTCAACCCTCAACACTCAGTCCCCAATCCTCAATCTTCAATCCCCTATCCTCAATCCTCAATCCTCAATCCACAATCCTCAATCCTCAATCCTCAATCCTCAATCTTCAATCCTCAATACTCAATCTTCAATCCTCAATACGCAATCCTCAATACTCAATATTCAATCCTCAATACCCAATCTTCAATCCTCAATCCACAATCATCAGTCCTCAATCCTCAATCCTCAGTAATCAATCCTCAATATTCAATCCTCAATACTCAATCTTCAAACCTCAATCCGCAATCATCAGTCCTCAATCATCAATCCTCAGTCATCAATCCTCAAACCTCAGTCCTCATCCTCAATCCTCAATCCTCAACCCTCAATCCTCAAACCACAGTCCTCAACTGTCAGTCCTCGTCCTCAATCCTCAACCCTCAACCCTCAATCCTCAATCTTCAATCATCAATACTCAGTCTTCAATCCTCAATCCTCAATCCTCAATCCTCATTCCTCAAACCTCAATCCTCAGTCCTCAGACCTCAAACATCAATACTCAATCCGCCAATCCTCAATACTCAACCATAAATCCTCAATTCTCAATTCTCAATAGAATATCCTTAATTCTTAGGAATCAATACTCAAACCTCAAACCTCAAACCTCAGCCCTTATCCTCAATTCTCAATACTCAACCCTCAAACCTCAATCCTCAATCCTCAATTCTCAATCCTCATTCCTCAAACCTCAATCCTCAAACCTCAGTCCTCATCCTCAATTCTCAATTCTCAATCCTCAATCCTCAATCCTCAACCCTCTATCTTCAATCCTAAATAATCAATCTCCAATACTAGATCCTCAATCCCCAATCCACAGTCCTCAATACCCAATCCTAAATCTTCAATCCTCAATCCTCAATTATCAACTATCAATCCTCAATCCTCAATCCTCTGTCGTCAAACCTCAATCCTCAACCCTCAGTCCTCGTCCTCAAACCTCAACCCTCAATAATCAATCCGCAATCTTCACGCATCAATACTCAATCTTCAATCCTCAATCCTCAATACTCAATCCTCAATCCTCAATACTCAATCCTCAGACCTCAGTCCTCAATCTTCAATACTCAATCCGCCAATCCTCAATATTCAACACACAACCCTCAACCATCAATCCTCAATACTCAATCATCAATCCAGAATTCTCAATACTCAATAGAATATCCTGAATTCTCAGTTTTCAATACTCAATCCTCAATCTTCAATCTTCAAATGTCCATCCACAAACATCAATTCTCATCACTCAACCTTCAACACTCAGTCCCCAATCCTCAATCTTCAATCCTCAATCCTCAATCCTCAATCCTCAATCCTCAATCTTCAATCCTCAATACTCTATCTTCAATTCACAATCCTCAATACTCAATCCTCAATCTTCAATCCTCAATCCCCAATCCTCAATCCTCAATCCTCATTCTTCAATCCTCAATACCCAATCCTCAATCTTCAACCCTCAATCCTCAATCCTCAATCCTCAATTCTCAATCCTAAATCCTCAACCCCCAATCCTCAATCCTCAATCGTCAGTCTGCAATCCTCAATACTCAATCTTCAATCCTCAATCCTCAATCCTCAATCCTCAATCCTCAATCCTCATTCTTCAATCCTCAATACGCAATCCTCAATCTTCAATCCTCAATCCTTAATCCTTAATTCTCAACCCTTAATCCTCAGTCCTCAGCCCTCAAACCACAATCCTCAACCTTCAGCCCTCATCCTGGATCCTCAATCCTCAATCTTCAATCCTCAATCCTCAATCCTCAAGCCTCAATCCTCAATCCTCTATCCTCTGTCCTCAAACCTCAATCCTGAATCCTCAATCCTCAGTCCTCAACCTTCAGACTTCAGACCTCAACAATCAGTTGTCAACCCTCAGTCCTCAATAGAATATCATCAATTCACAGTTTTCAATACTAAATTCTCAACCTGCAATCTTCGAATCTCTATCCACAAACATCAATCCTTATCACTCAACCCTCAACACTCAGGCCCCAATCCTCAATCTTCAATCCCCTATCCTCAATCCCCAATCCTCAATCCACAATCCTCAATCCTCAATCCTCAATCCTCAATCTTCAATCCTCATTTCCCAATCTTCAATCCTCAATACTCAATCCTCAATCCTCAATATTCAATCCTCAATACTCAATCTTCAATCCTCAATCCGCAATCATCAGTCCTCAATCCTCAATCCTCAGTCATCAATCCTCAAACCTCAGTCCTCATCCTCAATCCTCAATCCTCAACCCTCAATCGTCAAACCACAGTCCTCAACTGTCAGTCCTCGTCCTCAATCCTCAACCCGCAATCCTCAATCCTCAATCTTCAATCATCAATACTCAGTCTTCAATCCTCAATCCTCAATCCTCAATCCTCATTCCTCAAACCTCAATCCTCAGTACTCAGACCTCAAACATCAATACTCAATCCGCCAATCCTCAATACTCAACCATAAATCCACAATTCTCAATACTCTATAGAATATCCTGAATTCTCAGGAATCAATACTCAAACCTCAAACCTCAAACCTCAGCCCTTATCCTCAATTCTCAATACTCAATCCTCAATCCTCAATCCTCAATCTTCAATCCTCAATACTCAATCTTCAATCCTCAATCCTCAATCCTCAACACTCAATCCTCAATCCTCAGTCCTCAATCCTCAATCTTCTACCTCAATACTCAATCTTCAATCCTCAATCCTCAATCTTCAATCCACAGTCCTCAATCGTCAAACTTCAATCCTCAATACTCAATCTTCAATCCTCTATCCTCAATCCTCAATCCTCAATCCTCATTCTTCAATCCTCAATACCCAATCCTCAATCTTCAGTCCTCAATCCTCAATCCTCAATTCTCAATCCTCAATCCTCAGTCCTCAGTCCTTAAACCTTAATCCTCAACCCTCAGCCCTCATCCTCAATCCTCAATCCTCAATCCTCAATCCTCAATCTTCAATCTTCAATACTCAATCTTCAATCCTCAATCCTCAATCCTCAGTCCCGAAACCTCAATTCTGAATCCTCAATACTGAATCCTCAATCTTCAGCCCTCAGTCCTCAACAATCAGGTGACAATCCTCAATCCTCAATAGAATATCTTCAATTCACAGTTTTCAATACACAATCCTCAATCTTCAATCTTCAAATGTCCATCCACAAACATCAATTCTCATCACTCAACCTTCAACACTCAGTCCTCAATGTTCAATCCTCAATCCTCAATCCTCAATCCCCAATCATCAATGCTCAGTCTTCAATCCTCAACGCTCAATCTTTAATCATCAATCCTCAATCCTCAATCTTCAATCCTCAATCCTCAATCCTGAATCCTCAATCCACAAACCTCAATCCTCAATCCTCAATCCTCAATATTCAATCCTCAAAACTCAATCTTCAATCCTCGATCCTCATTCCTAAATCCTCAGTCCTCATTCTTCAATCCTCAATACCCAAACCTCAATCTTCAATCCTCAGTCCTCAATCCTCAATTCTCAATCCTCAATCCTCAATCTTCTGACCTCAAACATCAATAATCAACCCTCAGTCCTCGTCCTCAATCCACAACCCTCAGTCCTCAATCCTCAATCTTCAATCATCAATATTCAATCTTCAATCCTCAACCCTCAATCCTCGATCCTCAATCCTCAATCCTCAATGTTCAATCCTCAATACCCAATCCTCAATGTTCAATCCTCAATACCCAATCCTCAATCTTCAATCCTCAATCCTCAATCCTCAATCCTCAATTCTCAATCGTCAATCCTCAGTCCTCAGTCCTCAAACCTCAACCCTCAATCCGCAGCCCTCATCGTCAATACTCAATCTTCAATCCTCAATCCTCAATCTTCAATCCTCAATCCTCAATCCTCAATCCTCAATTCTCAATCGTCAATCCTCAGTCCTCAGTCCTCAAACCTCAACCCTCAATCCGCAGCCCTCATCGTCAATTCTCAATCCTCAATCCTCAATCCTCAATCTTCAATCCTCAATACTCAATCTTCAATCCACAATCCTCAATCTTCAATCCTCAATACTCAATCTTCAATCCTCAATCCTCAATCCTCAATACTCAATCCTCAATCCTCAGTCCTCAATCCTCAATCTTCTACCTCAATGCTCAATCTTCAATCCTCAATCCTCAATCTTCAATCCACAATCCTCAATCGTCAAACTTCAATCCTCAATACTCAATCTTCAATCCTCTATCCTCAATTCTCAATCCTCAATCCTCAATAATCATTCTTCAATCCTCAATCCTCAGTCCTCAAACCTCAATTCTGAATCCTCAATCCTGAATCCTCAATCTTCAGCACACAGTTCTCAACAATCAGTTGACAATCCTCAATCCTCAAAAGAATATCCTCAATTCACAGTTTTCAATACTCAGTACTCAATCTGCAATCTTCAAACCTCTATCCACAAACATCAATTCTCATCAATGAACCCTCAACACTCAGTCCTCAATGCTCAATACTCAATCTTCAATCCACAATCCTCAATCGTTAAACTTCAATCCTCAATACTCAATCTTCAATCCTCCATCCTCAATCCTCAATCCTCAATCCTCATTCTTCAATCCTCAATACCCAATCCTCTATCTTCAGTCCTCAATCCTCAATCTTCAATCCTCAATACTCAATCCTGAATCCTCAATCCTCAAACCTCAAACCTCAATCCTCAATCCTCAATATTCAATCCTCAAAACTCAATCTTCAATCCTCGATCCTCATTCCTAAATCCTCAGTCCTCATTCTTCAATCCTCAATTCCCAATCCTCAATCTTCAATCCTCAGTCCTCAATCCTCAATTCTCAATCCTCAATCCTCAATCTTCTGACCTCAAACATCAACAATCAACCCTCAGTCCTCGTCCTCAATCCACAACCCTCAGTCCTCAATCCTCAATATTCAATCATCAATATTCAATCTTCAATCCTCAACCCTCAATCCTCGATCCTCAATCCTCAATCCTCAATGTTCAATCCTCAATACCCAATCCTCAATCTTCAATCCTCAATCCTCAATCCTCAATCCCCAATCCTCAATCTTCAATCCTCAATCCACAATCCTCAATCCTCAATCCTCAATCTGAAATCCAAAATACTCAATCATCAATCCTCAATCCTCAATCCTCAATACTCAATACTCAATCCTCAATCCTCATTCTCCAATCCTCAATACCCAATCCTCAATCTTCAATCCTCAATACTCAATCCTTAATTCTCAATCCTCAATCCTCAGTCCTCAGTCCTCAAACCTCAATCCTGAATCCTCAATCCTCAGTCCTCAACCTTCAGACGTCAGACCTCAACAATCAGTTGTCAATCCTCAATCCTCAATAGAATATCATCAATTCACAGTTTTCAATACTAAATTCTCAATCTGCAATTTTCGAATCTCTATCCACAAACATCAATCCTTATCACTCAACCCTCAACACTCAGTACCCAATCCTCAATCTTCAATCCTCAATCCTCAATCCTCAATGCTCAATCCTCAATCTTCAATCCTCAATACTCAATCTTCAATTCTCAATCCTCAATTCTCAATCCCCAATCTTCAATCCTCAATCCCCAACCCTCAATCCTCAATCCTCATTCTTCAATCCCCAATCCTCAAACCTCAAACCTCAATCCTCAACTGTCAGTCCTCGTCCTCAATTCTCAACACTCATTCCCCAATCCTCAATCTTCAATCATCAATACTCAATATTCAATCCTCAATCTTCAATCCCCAATCCTCAATCCTCAATCCTCAATATTCAACAAACAACCCTCAACCACCAATCCTCAATACTCAATCTTCAATCCTCAATTCTCAATCCTCAATCCTCAATCCTCAGACCTCAAACATCAATACTCAACCCTCAGTCCTCGTCCTCAATCCACAACACTCAATCCTCAATCGTCAATCTTCAATCATCAATATTCAATCTTCAATCCTCAATCCTCAATCCTCGACCCTCAATCCCCAATCCTCAATGTTCAATCCTCAATACCCAATCCTCAATCTTCAATCCTCAATCCTCAATCCTCAGTCCTCAATTCTCAATTATCAATCCTCAGTCCTCAGTCCTCAAACCTCAATCCTCAACCCTCAGCCCACATCGTCAATTCTCAATCCTCAATCCTCAGTCCTCAATCTTCAATCCTCAATAATCAATCTTCAATCCACAATCCTCAATCTTCAATCCTCAATACTCAATCTTTAATCCTCAATCCTCAATCCTCAATACTCAATCCTCAATCCTCAGTCCTCAACCCTCAATCTTCAATCCTCAATGCTCAATCTTCAATCCTCAATGCTCAATCCTCAATCCTCAAACCTCATTCTTCAATCCTCAATACCCAATCCTCAATCTTCAACACTCAATCCTCAATCCTCAATTCTCAATCCTCAATCCTCAGTCCTCAGTCCTCAAACCTCAATACTCAACCCTCAGCCCTCATCCTCAATCCTCAATCCTCTATCCTCAATCCTCAATCCTCAATCCTCAGTCCTCAAACTTCAATTCTGAATCCTCAATCCTGAATCCTCAATCTTCAGCCCTCTGTCCTCAACAATCAGTTGTCAACCCTGAATCCTCAACAGAATATCATCAATTCATAGCTTTCAATACTCAATACTCAACCTGCAATCTTCAAACCTCTATCCACAAACATCAATTCTCATCACTCAACCCTCAACACTCAGTCCTCAACGTTCAATCCTCAATCCTCAATCCACAATCCTCAATCGTCAATCTTCAATCCTCAATCCCCAGTCCTCAATCTTCAATCCTCAATCCTCAATCCTCAGTCCTCAATTCTCAATCCTCAATACTCAGTCCTCAGTCCTCAAACCTCAATCCTCAATCCGCAGCCCTCACCGTCAATTCTCAATCCTCAATTCTCAATCCTCAATCCTCAATCCTCAATCCTCAACCCTCAATCCTCAGTCCTCAATCCCCAATCCTCAATCCTCAATCCTCATTCTTCAATCCTCAATAACCAATCCACAATCTTCAATCCTCAATCCTCAATCCTCAATTATCAATTCTCAATCCTCAATCCTCTGTCTTCACACCTCAATCCTCAACCCTCAGTCCTCAATCTTCAATACTCAATCCGCCAATCCTCAATATTCAACACACAACCCTCAACCCTCAATCCTCAATACTCAACCATGAATCCAAAATTCTCAATACTCCATAGAATATCCTGAATTCTCAGTTTTCAATACTCAATCCTCAACCTTCAATCTTCAAATCTCCATCCAGAAAACATCAATTCTCATCACTCAACCCTCAACACTCAGTCCCCAATCCTCAATCTTCAATCCTCAATCCTCAATCCTCAATCCTCAATCCTCAATCTTCAATCCTCAATACTCAATCTTCAATCCTCAATCCTCAATTCTCAATCATCAATCTTCAATCCTCAATCCCCAATCCTCAATCCTCAATCCTCATTCTTCAATCCTCAATACCCAATTCTCAATCTTCAATCCTCAATCCTCAATCCTCAATTCTCAATCCTAAATCCTCAACCCTCAATCCTCAATCCTAAATCCTCAACCCTCAATCCTCAATCCTCAATCGTCAGTCTTCAATCCTCAATACTCAATCTTCAATCCTCAATCATCAATACTCAATCCTCAATCCTCATTCTTCAATCCTCAATACCCAATCCCCAATCTTAAATCCTCAAACCACAATCCTCAACTGTCAGTCCTCGTCCTCAATCCTCAACCCTCAATCCTCAATCCTCAATCTTCAATCATCAATACTCAATCTTCAATCCTCAATCCTCATTCCTCATTCCTCAAACCTCAATCCTCAACCCTCAGTCCTTAGTCCTCAATCTTCAATCCTCAATTCTGAATCCTCAATCCTGAATCCTCAATCTTCAGACATCAGTCCACAACAATCAGTTGTCAATTCTCAATCCTCAATAGAATATCATCAATTCACAGTTTTCAATACTCAATGCTCAATCTGCAATCTTCAAATATCTATCCACAAACATCAATTCTCATCACTCAACCCTCAACACTCAGTCCTCAATGTTCAACCCTCAATCCTCAATTCTCCATCTTCAATCCACAATTCTGAATCTTCAATCCCCAATCCTCAATCCTCAATCCTCAATCCTCAATCCTGAGTCTTCTATCCTCAGTCCCCAATCCTCAATCCTCAATACCCAATCCTCATTCTTCAATCCTCAATCCTCAATATTCAACACAAAATCCTCAACCATCAATACTCAGTACTCAACAATCAATCCTCAATTCTCAGTACTCAATAGAATACCCTGAATTCTCATCGTTCAATACTCAATCCACAAAAATCAATAATCAAACCTCAACACTCAAACATCAATTCTCAACACTCAATCCTCAACACTCAGTCCTCTCTCTTCAATCCTCCATCCTCAATCCTCAATCCTCAGTCTTCAATACTCAATACTCAATCTGCAATCTTCGTATCTGCATATCACTATCCACAAACGTCAATTCTCATCACTCAACCCTCAACACTCAGACCTCAATGTCAAATCCTCAATCCTCAATTCTCTATCTTCAATCCTCAATACTGAATCTTCAACACTCAATCCTCAATCCTCAATCCTCAATGTTCAACCCTCAATACCCAACCCTCAATCTTCAATCCTCAATCCAAAATCCTCAATCCTCAATCCTCAATTCTCAATCCTCAATCCTCAGTCCTCAGTCCTCTAACCTCAATCCTCAACCCTCAGCCCTCACCGTCAATTCTCAATCCTCAATTCTCAATCCTCAATCTTCAATCCTCAATACTCAATCTTCAATCCACAATCCTCAATCTTCAATCCTCAACACTCAATCTTCAATCCTCAATCCTCAATCCTCAATACTCAATCCTCAATCCTCAGTCCTCAATCCTCAATCTTCAATCCTCAATCCTCAATCTACAATCATCAATATTCAATCTTCAATCCTCAATCCTCAATCCTCGATACTCAATCCTCAATCCTCAATACTCAATCTTCAATCCTCAATCCTCAATCCTCAATCCTCAATCCTCAATCCTCAATCCTCAATACTCAATCTTCAATCCTCAATCCTCAGTCCTCAAACCTCAATTCTGAATCCTCAATCCTGAATCCTAAATCTTCAGCCCTCAGTCCTCAACAATCAGTTGCCAATCATCAATCCTCAATATTATATCCTCAAATCACAGTTTTCAATTGTCAATCCCTATTCTTCAATCTTCAAATCTCAATCCACAAACATCAATACCCATCACTCAACCCTCAACACTATGTCCTCAATCTTCAATCCTCAATCCTCAATCCTCAACCTTCAATCCTCAATACTCAATCTTCAATCCTCAATTCTCAATCCTCAATCCTCAATCCTCAGACCTCAAACATCAATACTCAACCCTCAGTCCTCGTCCTCAATCCACAACCCTCAATCCTCAATCGTCAATCTTCAATCATCAATATTCAATCTTCAATCCTCAATCCTCAATCCTCGATCCTCAATCCCCAATCCTCAATGTTCAATCCTCAATACCCAATCCTCAATCTTCAATCCTCAATCCTCAATCCTCAGTCCTCAATTCTCAATTATCAATCCTCAGTCCTCAGTCCTCAAACCTCAATCCTCAACCCTCAGCCCACATCGTCAATTCTCAATCCTCAATCCTCAGTCCTCAATCTTCAATCCTCAATACTCAATCTTCAATCCACAATCCTCAATCTTCAATCCTCAATACTCAATCTTTAATCCTCAATCCTCAATCCTCAATACTCAATCCTCAATCCTCAGTCCTCAACCCTCAATCTTCAATCCTCAATGCTCAATCTTCAATCCTCAATGCTCAATCCTCAATCCTCAAACCTCATTCTTCAATCCTCAATACCCAATCCTCAATCTTCAACACTCAATCCTCAATCCTCAATTCTCAATCCTCAATCCTCAGTCCTCAGCCCTCAAACCTCAATACTCAACCCTCAGCCCTCATCCTCAATCCTCAATCCTCTATCCTCAATCCTCAATCCTCAATCCTCAGTCCTCAAACCTCAATTCTGAATCCTCAATCCTGAATCCTCAATCTTCAGCCCTCTGTCCTCAACAATCAGTTGTCAACCCTGAATCCTCAACAGAATATCCTCAATTCATAGTTTTCAATACTCAATACTCAACCGGCAATCTTCAAACCTCTATCCACAAACATCAATTCTCATCACTCAACCCTCAACACTCAGTCCTCAACGTTCAATCCTCAATCCTCAATCCACAATCCTCAAACGTCAATCTTCAATCCTCAATCCCCAGTCCTCAATCTTCAATCCTCAATCCTCAATCCTCAGTCCTCAATTCTCAATCCTCAATCCTCAGTCCTCAGTCCTCAAACCTCAATCCTCAATCCGCAGCCCTCACCGTCAATTCTCAATCCTCAATTCTCAATCCTCAATCCTCAATCCTCAATCCTCAACCCTCAATCCTCAGTCCTCAATCCCCAATCCTCAATCCTCAATCCTCATTCCTTAATCCTCAATACCCAATCCACAATCTTCAATCCTCAATCCTCAATCCTCAATTATCAATTCTCAATCCTCAATCCTCAATCCTCTGTCCTCACACCACAATCCTCAACCCTCAGTCCTCAATCTTCAATACTCAATCCGCCAATCCTCAATATTCAACACACAACCCTCAACCATCAATCCTCAATACTCAACCATGAATCCAAAATTCTCAATACTCCATAGAATATCCTGAATTCTCAGTTTTCAATACTCGATCCTCAATCTTCAATCTTCAAATCTCCATCCAGAAAACATCAATTCTCATCACTCAACCCTCAACACTCAGTCCCCAATCCTCAATCTTCAATCCTCAATCCTCAATCCTCAATCCTCAATCCTCAATCTTCAATCCTCAATACTCAATCTTCAATTGTCAATCCTCAATTCTCAATCCTCAATCTTCAATCCTCAATCCCCAATCCTCAATCCTCAATCCTCATTCTTCAATCCTCAATACCCAATCCTCAATCTTCAATCCTCAATCCTCAATCCTCAATCCTCAATTCTCAATCCTAAATCCTCAACCCTCAATCCTCAATCCTCAATCGTCAGTCTTCAATCCTCAATACTCAATCTTCAATCCTCAATCCTCAATCCTCAATCCTCAATCCTCATTCTTCAATCCTCAATACCCAATCCTCAATCTTCAACACTCAATCCTCAATCCTCAATTCTCAATCCTCAATCCTCAGTCCTCAGTCCTCAAACCTCAATACTCAACCCTGAGCCCTCATCCTCAATCCTCAATCCTCTTTCCTCAATCCTCAATCTTCAATCCTCGATACTCAATCTTCAATCCTCAATCCTCAGTCCTCGAACCTCAATTCTGAATCCTCAATCCTGAATCCTCAATCTCCAGCCCTCAGTCCTCAACAATCAGTTGTCAACCCTGAATCCTCAACAGAATATCCTCAATTCATAGTTTTCAATACTCAATACTCAACCTGCAATCTTCAAACCTCTATCCACAAACATCAATTCTCATCACTGAACACTCAACACTCAGTCCTCGATCTTCAATCCTCAATCCACAATCCTCAATCCTCAATCCTCATTCTTCAATCCTCAACACCAAATCCTCAATCTTCAATCATCAATCCTCAATCCTCAATTCTCAATCCTCAATCCTCAGTCCTCAGTCATTAAACCTCAAACCTCAAACCTCAGCCCTCATTCTCAATCCTCAATACTCAATCCTCAATCCTCAACCCTCAATCCTCAACACTCAATCTTCAATCCTCAATCCTCAATCCTCAACCCTCAATCCTCAGTCATCAATCCTCAACTTTCAATGCTCAATCCTCAATCCTGAATCCTCAATCCTCAATCCTCAAACCTCAATCCTCATTCCTCAAACCTCAATCCTCAAACCTAAGTCCTCATCCTCAATTCTCAATTCTCAATCCTCGATCCTCAACCCTCTATCTTCAATCCTAAATAATCAATCTCCAATACTAGATCCTCAATCCCCAATCCTCAATCCTCAATACCCAATCCTAAATCTTCAATCTTCAATCCTCAGTCCTCAATACTCAATACTCAATCCTCAATACTCATTCTCCAATCCTCAATACCCAATCCTCAATCTTCAATCCTCAATCCTCAATACTTAATTCTCAACCCTCAATCCTCAGTCCTCAGTCCTCAAACCTCAATCCTGAATCCTCAATCCTCAGTCCTCAACCTTCAGACGTCAGACCTCAACAATCAGTTGTCACTCCTCAATCCTCAATAGAATATCATCAATTCACAGTTTTCAATACTAAATTCTCAATCTGCAATTTTCGAATCTCTATCCACAAACATCAATCCTTATCACTCAACCCTCAACACTCAGTCCCCAATACTCAATCTTCAATCCCCTATCCTCAATCCTCAATCCTCAATCCACAATCCTCAATCCTCAATCCTCAATCCTCAATCTTCAATCCTCAATACTCAATCTTCAATCCTCAATACGCAATCCTCAATCCTCAATATTCAATCCTCAATACACAACCTTCAATCCTCAATCCGCAATCATCAGTCCTCAATCCTCAATCCTCAGTAATCAATACTCAATATTCAATCCTCAATACTCAATCTTCAATCCCCAATCCGCAATCATCAGTCCTCAATCCTCAGTCATCAATCCTCAAACCTCAGTCCTCATCCTCAATCCTCAATCCTCAACCCTCAATCCTCAAACCACAGTCCTCAACTGTCAGTCCTCGTCCTCAATCCTCAACCCGCAATTCTCAATCCTCAATCTTCAATCATCAATACTCAGTCTTCAATCCTCAATCTTCAATCCTCAATCCTCATTCCTCAAACCTCAATCCTCAGTCCTCAGGCCTCAAACATCAATACTCAATCCGCCAATCCGCAATACTCAACCATAAATCCTCAATTCACAATACTCAATAGAATATCCTGAATTCTCAGGAATCAATACTCAAACCTCAAACCTCAAACCTCAGCCCTTATCCTCAATTCTCAATACTCAATCCTCAATCCTCAATCCTCAATCCTCAATTCTCAATCCTTATTCCTCAAACCTCAATCCTCAAACCTCAGTCCTCATCCTCAATTCTCAATTCTCAATCCTCAATCCTCAATCCTCAACCCTCTATCTTCAATCCTAAATAATCAATCTCCAATACTAGATCCTCAATCCCCAATCCTCAATCCTCAATACCCAATCCTAAATCTTCAATCCTCAATCCTCAATCCTCTGTCGTCAAACCTCAATCCTCAACCCTCAGTCCTCGTCCTCAAACCTCAACCCTCAATAATCAATCCGCAATCTTCACGCATCAATACTCAATCTTCAATCCTCAATCCTCAATACTCAATCCTCAATCCTCAATACTCAATCCTCAGACCTCAGTCCTCAATCTTCAATACTCAATCCGCCAATCCTCAATATTCAGCAACACAACCCTCAACCATCAATCCTCAATACTCAACCATCAATCCAGAATTCTCAATACTCAATAGAATATCCTGAATTCTCAGTTTTCAATACTCAATCCTCAATCTTCAATCTTCAAATGTCCATCCACAAACAACAATTCTCATCACTCAACCCTCAACACTCAGTCCCCAATCCTCAATCTTCAATCCTCAATCCTCAATCCTCAATCCTCAATCCTCAATCTTCAATCCTCAATGCTCAATCTTCAATTCTCAATCCTCAATTCTCAATCCTCAATCTTCAATCCTCAATCCCCAATCCTCAATCCTCATTCCTCATTCTTCAATCCCCAATCCTCAAACCTCAAACCTCAATCCTCAACCCTCAGCCCACATCGTCAATTCTCAATCCTCAATCCTCAGTCCTCAATCTTCAATCCTCAATACTCAATCTTCAATCCACAATCCTCAACCTTCAATCCTCAATACTCAATCTTTAATCCTCAATCCTCAATCCTCAATACTCAATCCTCAATCCTCAGTCCTCAACCCTCAATCTTCAATCCTCAATGCTCAATCTTCAATCCTCAATGCTCTATCCTCAATCCTCAAACCTCATTCTTCAATCCTCAATACCCAATCCTCAATCTTCAACACTCAATCCTCAATCCTCAATTCTCAATCCTCAATCCTCAGTCCTCAGTCCTCAAACCTCAATACTCAACCCTCAGCCCTCATCCTCAATCCTCAATCCTCTATCCTCAATCCTCAATCCTCAATCCTCAGTCCTCAAACCTCAATTCTGAATCCTCAATCCTGAATCCTCAATCTTCAGCCCTCTGTCCTCAACAATCAGTTGTCAACCCTGAATCCTCAACAGAATATCCTCAATTCATAGTTTTCAATACTCAATACTCAACCTGCAATCTTCAAACCTCTATCCACAAACATCAATTCTCATCACTCAACCCTCAACACTCAGTCCTCAACGTTCAATCCTCAATCCTCAATCTTCAATCCTCAATCCACAATCCTCAATCCTCAATCCTCAATCTTCAATCCCCAATACTCAATCATCAATCCTCAATCCTCAATCCTCAATCCTCAATCCTCAACCCTCAATCGTAGGTCTTCAAATCACAATACTCAATCTTCAATCCTCAATCCTCAATCCTCAATCCTCAATCCTCATTCTTCAATCCTCAATACCCAATCCTCAATCTTCAACACTCAATCCTCAATCCTCAATTCTCAATCCTCAATCCTCAGTCCTCAGTCCTCAAACCTCAATACTCAACCCTGAGCCCTCATCCTCAATCCTCAATCCTCTTTCCTCAATCCTCAATCTTCAATCCTCGATACTCAATCTTCAATCCTCAATCCTCAGTCCTCGAACCTCAATTCTGAATCCTCAATCCTGAATCCTCAATCTCCAGCCCTCAGTCCTCAACAATCAGTAGTCAACCCTGAATCCTCAACAGAATATCCTCAATTCATAGTTTTCAATACGCAATACTCAACCTGCAATCTTCAAACCTCTATCCACAAACATCAATTCTCATCACTGAACACTCAACACTCAGTCCTCGATCTTCAATCCTCAATCCACAATCCTCAATCCTCAATCCTCATTCTTCAATCCTCAACACCAAATCCTCAATCTTCAATCATCAATCCTCAATCCTCAATTCTCAATCCTCAATCCTCAGTCCTCAGTCATTAAACCTCAAACCTCAAACCTCAGCCCTCATTCTCAATCCTCAATACTCAATCCTCAATCCTCAACCCTCAATCCTCAACACTCAATCTTCAATCCTCAATCCTCAATCCTCAACCCTCAATCCTCAGTCATCAATCCTCAACTTTCAATGCTCAATCCTCAATCCTGAATCCTCAATCCTCAATCCTCAAACCTCAATCCTCATTCCTCAAACCTCAATCCTCAAACCTCAGTCCTCATCCTCAATTCTCAATTCTCAATCCTCGATCCTCAACCCTCTATCTTCAATCCTAAATAATCAATCTCCAATACTAGATCCTCAATCCCCAATCCTCAATCCTCAATACCCAATCCTAAATCTTCAATCTTCAATCCTCAATCCTCAATCTTCAATCCTCAATACGCAATCCTCAATCCTCAATATTCAATCCTCAATACACAATCTTCAATCCTCAATCCGCAATCACCAGTCCTCAATCCTCAATCCTCAGTCATCAATCCTCAATATTCAATCCTCAATACTCAATCTTCAATCCTCAATCCGCAATCATCAGTCCTCAATCCTCAATCCTCAGTCATCAATCCTCAAACCTCAGTCCTCATCCTCAATCCTCAATCCTCAACCCTCAATCCTCAAACCACAGTCCTCAACTGTCAGTCCTCGTCCTCAATCCTCAACCCGCAGTCCTCAATCCTCAATCTTCAATCATCAATACTCAGTCTTCAATCCTCAATCCTCAATCCTCAATCCTCATTCCTCAAACCTCAATCCTCAGTCCTCAGACCTCAAACATCAATACGCAATCCGCCAATCCTCAATACTCAACCATAAATCCTCAATTCTCAATACTCAATAGAATATCCTGAATTCTCAGGAATCAATACTCAAACCTCAAACCTCAAACCTCAGCCCTTATCCTCAATTCTCAATACTCAATCCTCAATACTCAATCCTCAATCCTCAATACTCAACCATCAATCCAGAATTCTCAATACTCAATAGAATATCCTGAATTCTCAGTTTTCAATACTCAATCCTCAACCTTCAATCTTCAAATGTCCATCCACAAACATCAATTCTCATCACTCAACCCTCAACACTCAGTCCCCAATCCTCAATCTTCAATCCTCAATCCTCAATCCTCAATCCTCAATCCTCAATCTTCAATCCTCAATACTCAATCTTCAATTCTCAATCCTCAATTCTCAATCCTCAATCTTCAATCCTCAATCCCCAATCCTCAATCCTCAATCCTCATTCTTCAATCCCCAATCCTCAAACCTCAAACCTCAACCCTCAACTGTCAGTCCTCGTCCTCAATTCTCAACACTCATTCCCCAATCCTCAATCTTCAATCATCAATACTCAATATTCAATCCTCAATCTTCAATCCTCAATCCTCAATCCTCAATCCTCAATATTCAACAAACAACCCTCAACCACCAATCCTCAATACTCAATCTTCAATCCTCAATTCTCAATCCTCAATCCTCAATCCTCAGACCTCAAACATCAATACTCAATCCTCAGTCCTCGTCCTCAATCCACAACCCTCAATCCTCAATCGTCAATCTTCAATCATCAATATTCAATCTTCAATCCTGAATCCTCAATCCTCGATCCTCAATCCCCAATCCTCAATGTTCAATCCTCAAAACCCAATCCTCAATCTTCAATCCTCAAACCTCAATCCTCAGTCCTCAATTCTCAATTATCAATCCTCAGTCCTCAGTCCTCAAACCTCAATCCTCAACCCTCAGCCCACATCGTCAATTCTCAATCCTCAATCCTCAGTCCTCAATCTTCAATCCTCAATAATCAATCTTCAATCCACAATCCTCAATCTTCAATCCTCAATACTCAATCTTTAATCCTCAATCCTCAATCCTCAATACTCAATCCTCAATCCTCAGTCCTCAACCCTCAATCTTCAATCCTCAATGCTCAATCTTCAATCCTCAATGCTCAATCCTCAATCCTCAAACCTCATTCTTCAATCCTCAATACCCAATCCTCAATCTTCAACACTCAATCCTCAATCCTCAATTCTCAATCCTCAATCCTCAGTCCTCAGTCCTCAAACCTCAATACTCAACCCTCAGCCCTCATCCTCAATCCTCAATCCTCTATCCTCAATCCTCAATCCTCAATCCTCAGTCCTCAAACCTCAATTCTGAATCCTCAACCCTGAATCCTCAATCTTCAGCCCTCTGTCCTCAACAATCAGTTGTCAACCCTGAATCCTCAACAGAATATCCTCAATTCATAGTTTTCAATACTCAATACTCAACCTGCAATCTTCAAACCTCTATCCACAAACATCAATTCTCATCACTCAACCCTCAACACTCAGTCCTCAACGTTCAATCCTCAATCCTCAATCTTCAATCCTCAATCCACAATCCTCATTCCTCAATCCTCAATCTTCAATCCCCAATACTCAATCCTCAATATTCAGTCCTCAATACTCAATCTTGATTCCTCAATCCTAGGTCCTCAAACCTCAATTCTGAATCCGCAATCCCGAATCCTCAAGCTTCAGCCCTCAGTCCTCGACAATCAATTGTCAATCCTCAATCCTCAATAGAATATCCTCAATTCACAGTCTTCAATACTCGATACTCAATCTGCAATCTTCAAATCTCTATCCACAAACATTAATTCTCATCACTCAACCCTCAACACTCAGTCCCCAGTCCTCAATCTTCAATCCTCAATCCTCAATCCTCAATCCTGAATCCTCAATCCTCAGTCCTCAATCTTCAATCCTCAATACTCAACCTTCAACCATCAATCCTCAATCCTCAATCGTCAGTCTTCAATCCTCAATACTCAATCTTCAATCCTCAATCCTCAATACTCAATCCTCAGTCCTCATTCTTCAATCCTCAATACCCAATCCTCTATCTTCAATCCTCAATCCTCAATCCTTAATTCTCAACCCTCAATCCTCAGTCCTCAATCCTCAGTCCTCAAACCTCAATCCTGAATCCTCAATCCTCAGTCCTCAACCTTCAGACTTCAGACCTCAACAATCATTTGTCAATCCTCAATCCTCAATAGAATATCATCAATTCACAGTTTTCAATACTAAATTCTCAATCTGCAATCTTCGAATCTCTATCCACGAACATCAATCCTCATCACTCAACCCTCAACACTCAGTCCCCAATCCTCAATCTTCAATCCTCTATCCTCAATCCTCAATCCTCAATCCTCAATCCTCAACCCTCAATCCTCAATCCTCAATCTTCAATCCTCAATACTCAATCTTCAACCCTCAATCCTCAATCCTCAATCCTCAATATTCAACACACAACCCTCAACCACCAATCCTCAATACTCAACCATCAATCCTCAATTCCTAATACTCAATAGAGTATCCTGAATTCTCATGGTTCAATACTCAATCCACAATATTCAATAATCAAATCTCAATCCTCAAACGTCAATACTCAACACTCAATCCTCAACACTCAGTCCACTCTTTTCGATCCTCCATCCTCAACCCTCAATCCTCAAGCGTCAATCCTCAATCCTCAATCCTCAACCCTCAATCCTCAGTCCTTAAACCTCAATCCCGAATCCTCAATCCTGAATCCTCAATCTTTAGCACTCAGTCCTCAACAATCAATTGTCAATCCTCAATCCTCAATAGAATATTCTCAATTCACAGTTTTCAATACTCAATCCCCATTCTTCAATCTTCAAATCTCAATCCACAAACATCAATGCCCATCACTCAACCCTCAACACTAAGTCCTCAACCTTCAATCCTCAACCCTCAATCCTCAACCTTCAATCCTCAATACTCAATCTTCAATCCTCAATCCTCATTCTTCAATCCTCATTACCCAGTCCTCAATCTTCATTCCTCAATCCTCAATCCTCAATTCTCAACCCTCAATCCTCAATAATCATTCTTCAATCCTCAATCCTCAATCCTCAATTCTCAATCATCAATCCTCGGTCCTCACTCCTCAAACCTCAATCCTCAACCCTCAGCCCTCATCCTCAATCCTCAATCCATATTCCTCAGTCCTCCACCTTCAATCCTCAATACTCAATTATCAATCCACAATCCTCAATCCTCAATCCTCAATCCTAAATCCTCAATCATCAATCCTCAATCTTCAATACTGAATCCTCAATCCTCAATCCTGAATCCTCAATACTAAGCCATCAATCCTCAATTCCCAATACTGAATAGAACATCCTGAATTCTCAGTATTCTTTACTCAAACCTCAAACCTCAAACCTCAGCCATCATCCTCAATCCTCATTCCTCAATCGTCAATCCTCAACCTTCAATCCTCAACCTTCAACCCTCAATCCTCAATCCTCAATCGTCAATCCGCAATCCTCAATCCTCAGTCATCAACCCTCAACCTTCAATACTCAATCCTCAATACTCAGTCCTCAATCCTCAATCCTCATTCCTCAATAGAATATCCTGAATTCTCAGGATTCAATACTCAAACCTCAAACCTCAATCCTGAGCCCTCATCCTCAATCCTCAATACTCAATCCTCAATCCTCAACCCTCAATCCTCAACACTCAATCTTCAATCCTCAATCCTCAATCCTCAATCCTCAATACTCAACCTTCAATCCTCAATACTCAATCTTCAATCCTCAATCCTCAATCATCAATCCTCAATCCTCAACCCACAATCCTCAATATTCAACACAAAACCCTCAACCATCAATCCTCAATACTCAACAATCAATCCTCAATTCTCAATACTCAATAGAATACCCTGAATTCTCATCGTTCAATACTCAATCCACAAAAATCAGTAATCAAATCTCAACCCTCAAACATCAATTCTCAACACACAACCCTCAACACTCAGTCCTCTCTCTTCAATCCTCCATCCTCAATCCTCAATCCTCAATCTTCAATCCTCAATACTCAATCTTGAATCCTCAATCCTAGGTCCTCAAACCTCAATTCTGAATCCGCAATCCCGAATCCTCAAGCTTCAGCCCTCAGTCCTCGTCAATCAGTTGTCAATCCTCAATCCTCAATAGAATATCCTCAATTCACAGTCTTCAATACTCGATACTCAATCTGCAATCTTCAAATCTCTATCCACAAACATTAATTCTCATCACTCAACCCTCAACACTCAGTCCCCAGTCCTCAATCTTCAATCCTCAATCCTCAATCCTCAATCCTGAATCCTCAATCCTCAATCCTCAATCTTCAATCCTCAATACTCAACCTTCAACCCTCAATCCTCAATCCCCAATCGTCAGTCTTCAATCCTCAATACTCAATCTTCAATCCTCAATCCTCAATACTCAATCCTCAATCCTCATTCTTCAATCCTCAATACCCAATCCTCAATCTTCAATCCTCAATCCTCAATCCTTAATTCTCAACCCTCAATCCTCAGTCCTCAATCCTCAGTCCTCAAACCGCAATCCTGAATCCTCAATCCTCAGTCCTCAACCTTCAGACTTCAGACCTCAACAATCATTTGTCAATCCTCAATCCTCAATAAAATATCATCAATTCACAGTTTTCAATACTAAATTCTCAATCTGCAATTTTCGAATCTCTATCCACGAACATCAATCCTCATCACTCAACCCTCAACACTCAGTCCCCAATCCTCAATCTTCAATCCTCTATCCTCAATCCTCAATCCTCAATCCTCATTCTTCAATCCTCAATTCCCAATCCTCAATCTTCAATCCTCAATCCTCAATCCTTAATTCTCAATCCTCAATCCTCAGTCCTCAGACCTCAAACCTCAATCCTCAACCCTCAGCCCTCATCGTCAATCCTCAACACTCAGTCATCAATCCTCAGTCTTCAATACTCAATCGCCAATCCTCAGTCCTCAATACTCAATCGTCAATCCTCAGTCCTCAATCCTCAATCCTCAATACTCGTACCTCAAACCTCAATCCTCAATCCTCAATCCTCATTCTTCAATCCTCAATACCCAATCCTCAATCTTCACTCCTCAATCCTCAATCCTCAATTCTCAATCCTCAATCCTCAGTCCTCAGTCCTCAAACCTCAATCCTCACCCTCAGCCCTCATACTCAACCCTCAATCCTCATTCCTCAGTCCTCAACCTTCAATCCTCAATACTCAATTTTCAATCCTCAATCCTCAATCCTCAATCCTCAATCCTCAATCCTAAATCCTCAATCGTCAATCCTCAATCTTCAATACTCAATCCTCAATCCTCAATCGTGAATCCTCAATACTAAACCATCAATCCTCAATTCTCAATACTCAATAGAACATCCAGAATTCTCAGGATTCAATACTCAAACCTCAAACCTCAAACCTCAGTCATCATCCTGAATCCTCAATCCTCAATCCTAAATCCTCACTCATCAATCCTCAATCTTCAATACTCAATCCTCAATCCTCAATCCGCAATCCTCAATCCTCAATCCTCAACCTTCAATCCTCAATACTCAATCTTCAATCCTCAATCCTGAATCCTCAATCCTCAATCCTAATTCTTCAATCCTCAATACCCAATCCTCAATCTTCAATCCTCAATCCTCAGTACCCAATCCTCAATCTTCAATTCTCAATCCTCAATCCTCAATTCTCTATACTCAATCCTCAGACCTCAGACATCAAACCTCAATCCTCAACCCTCAGCCCTCATCGTCAATCCTCAATCCTCAATCCTCAATCCTCAATCGTCAATCCTCAATCCTCAATCTTCAATCCTCAATACTCAATCTTCAATCCTCAATACTCAATCCTCAATCCTGATTATTCAATCGTCAATACCCAATTTTCTATACTCAATCCGCAATCATCATACCTCTATCCTCAATCCTCAGTCATCAATCCTCAATCTTCAATACTCAATCGTCAATCCTCAGTCCTCAATACTCAATCGTCAATCCTCAGTCCTCAATCCTCAATCCTCAATCCTCGTACCTCAAACCTCAATCCTCAATCCTCAATCCTCATTCTTCAATCCTCAATACCCAATCCTCAATCTTCAATCCTCAATCCTCAATCCTCAATTCTCAATCCTCAATCCTAAGTCCTCAGTCCTCAAACCTCAATCCTCCACCCTCAGCCCTCATACTCAATCCTCAGTCCTTATTCCTCAGTCCTCAACCTTCAATCCTCAATACTCAATTTTCAATCCTTAATCCTCAATCCTCAATCCTCAATCCTCAATCCTCAATCCTAAATCCTCAATCATCAATCCTCAATCCTCAATCCTCAATCCTGAATCCTCAATACTAAACCATCAATCCTCAATTCTCAATACTCAATAGAACATTCTGAATTCTCAGGATTCAATACTTAAACCTCATACCTCAAACCTCAGCCATCATCCTCAATCCTCAATCCTCAATCGTCAATCCTCATTCCTCAAACCTCAATCCTCAAACCTCAGCCCTCATCATCAACTCTCAATTCTCAATTCTCAATCCTCAATCCTCAATCCTCAATCTTCAATCCTCAATCCTCAATCCTCAATCCTCAATCCCCATTCTTCAATCCTCAATCCCCATTCTTCAATCCTCAATACCCAATCCTCAATCTTCAATCCTCAATCCTCAATAATCAATTCTCAATCCTCAATCCTCAGTCCTCAGTCCTCAAACCTCAATCCTCAACCCTCAGCCCTCATCCTCAATCCTCAATCCTTATTCCTCAGTCCTCAACCTTCAATCCTCAATACTCAACTTTCAATCCTCAATCCTCAATCCTCAATCCTCAATCCTCAATCCTCAATCCTCAATCCTCAATCTTCAATCCTCAGTACTCAATCTTCAATCCTCAATCCTGAATCCTCAATCCTCAATTTTAATTCTTCAATCCTCAATACCCTATCCTCAATCTTCAATCCTCAATCCTCAATCCTCAATTCTCAATCCTCAATCCTCAGTCCTCATCCTCAATTCTCAATCCTCAACCCTCAATCCTCAAACCACGATCCTCAAACGTCAGTCCTCGTCCTCAATCCTCAACCCTCAATCCTCAATCCTCAATCTTCAATCATCAATACTCAATCTTCAATCCTCAATCCTCAATCCCCAATCCTCAATTTTCAATCCTCAATCCTCAACTCTCAATCCTCAATACTCAACCTTCAATCCTCAATACACAATCTTCAATCCTCAATCCTCCATACTCAATCCTCAATCCTCAATCCTCAATCCTCAATATTCAACACACAACCCTCAACCATCAATCCTCAATACTCAACCATCAATCCTCAATTCTCAATACTCAATAGAATACCCTGAATTCTCATCGTTCAATACTCAATCCACAAAAATCAATAATCAAATCTCAACCCTCAAACATCAATTCTCAACACTCAATCCTCAACACTCAGTCCTCTCTCTTGAATCCTCCATCCTCAATCCTCAATCCTCAATCTTCAATCCTCAATACTCAATATTCAATCCTCAATCCTCAGTCCTCAAACCTCAATTCTGAATCCTCAATCCTGAATCCTCAATCTTCAGCCCTCAGTCCTCGACAATCAATTGTCAATCCTCAATCATCAATAGAACATCCGCAATTCACAGTTTTCAATACTCGATACTCAATCTGCAATCTTGAAATCTCTATCCACAAACATTAATTCTCATCACTCAACCCTCAACACTCAGTCCCCAATCCTCAATATTCAATCCTCAATCCTCAATCCTCAATACTCAATCCTCAATCTTCAATCCTCAATAATCAATCTTCAATCCTCAATACTGAATCTTCAATCGTCAATCCTCAATCCTCAATACTCAATCCTCAATCCTCAGTCCTCAGTCCTCATTCTTCAATCCTCAATACCCAATCCTCAATCTTCAAACCTCAATCCTCAATCTTCAATCCTCAATCCTCAATCCCCAATTCTCAATCCTCAATCCTCAATCCTCAATCCCCAATACTCAACCTTCAATCCTCAATACTCAATCTTCAATCCTCAATCCTCAATCATCAATCCTCAATCCTCAACCCACAATCCTCAATATTCAACACAAAACCCTCAACCATCAATCCTCAATACTCAACAATCAATCCTCAATTCTGAATACTCAATAGAATACCCTGAATTCTCATCGTTCAATACTCAATCCACAAAAATCAGTAATCAAATCTCAACCCTCAAACATCAATTCTCAACACTCAATCCTCAACACTCAGTCCTCTCTCTTCAATCCTCCATCCTCAATCCTCAATCCTCAATCTTCAATCCTCAATACTCAATCTTGAATCCTCAATCCTAGGTCCTCAAACCTCAATTCTGAATCCGCAATCCCGAATCCTCAAGCTTCAGCCCTCAGTCCTCGACAATCAATTGTCAATCCTCAATCCTCAATAGAATATCCTCAATTCACAGTCTTCAATACTCGATACTCAATCTGCAATCTTCAAATCTCTATCCACAAACATTAATTCTCATCACTCAACCCTAAACACTCAGTCCCCAGTCCTCAATCTTCAATCCTCAATCCTCAATCCTCAATCCTGAATCCTCAATCCTCAATCCTCAATCTTCAATCCTCAATACTCAACCTTCAACCACCAATCCTCAATCCTCAATCGTCAGTCTTCAATCCTCAATACTCAATCTTCAATCCTCAATCCTCAATACTCAATCCTCAGTCCTCATTCTTCAATCCTCAATACCCAATCCTCAATCTTCAATCCTCAATCCTCAATCCTTAATTCTCAACCCTCAATCCTCAGTCCTCAATCCTCAGTCCTCAAACCTCAATCCTGAATCCTCAATCCTCAGTCCTCAACCTTCAGACTTCAGACCTCAACAATCATTTGTCAATCCTCAATCCTCAATAGAATATCATCAATTCACAGTTTTCAATACTAAATTCTCAATCTGCAATCTTCGAATCTCTATCCACGAACATCAATCCTCATCACTCAACCCTCAACACTCAGTCCCCAATCCTCAATCTTCAATCCTCTATCCTCAATCCTCAATCCTCAATCCTCAATCCTCAACCCTCAATCCTCAATCCTCAATCTTCAATCCTCAATACTCAATCTTCAACCCTCAATCCTCAATCCTCAATCCTCAATATTCAACACACAACCCTCAACCACCAATCCTCAATACTCAACCATCAATCCTCAATTCCTAATACTCAATAGAGTATCCTGAATTCTCATGGTTCAATACTCAATCCACAATATTCAATAATCAAATCTCAATCCTCAAACGTCAATACTCAACACTCAATCCTCAACACTCAGTCCACTCTTTTCGATCCTCCATCCTCAACCCTCAATCCTCAAGCGTCAATCCTCAATCCTCAATCCTCAACCCTCAATCCTCAGTCCTTAAACCTCAATCCCGAATCCTCAATCCTGAATCCTCAATCTTTAGCCCTCAGTCCTCAACAATCAATTGTCAATCCTCAATCCTCAATAGAATATTCTCAATTCACAGTTTTCAATACTCAATCCCCATTCTTCAATCTTCAAATCTCAATCCACAAACATCAATGCCCATCACTCAACCCTCAACACTAAGTCCTCAACCTTCAATCCTCAACCCTCAATCCTCAACCTTCAATCCTCAATACTCAATCTTCAATCCTCAATCCTCATTCTTCAATCCTCATTACCCAATCCTCAATCTTCATTCCTCAATCCTCAATCCACAATTCTCAACCCTCAATCCTCAATAATCATTCTTCAATCCTCAATCCTCAATCCTCAATTCTCAATCATCAATCCTCGGTCCTCACTCCTCAAACCTCAATCCTCAACCCTCAGCCCTCATCCTCAATCCTCAATCCATATTCCTCAGTCCTCCACCTTCAATCCTCAATACTCAACCTTCAATCCTCAATACTCAATCTTCAATCCTCAATCCTCAATCATCAATCCTCAATCCTCAACCCACAATCCTCAATATTCAACACAAAACCCTCAACCATCAATCCTCAATACTCAACAATCAATCCTCAATTCTCAATACTCAATAGAATACCCTGAATTCTCATCGTTCAATACTCAATACACAAAAATCAGTAATCAAATCTCAACCCTCAAACATCAATTCTCAACACTCAATCCTCAACACTCAGTCCTCTCTCTTCAATCCTCCATCCTCAATCCTCAATCCTCAATCTTCAATCCTCAATACTCAATCTTGAATCCTCAATCCTAGGTCCTCAAACCTCAATTCTGAATCCGCAATCCCGAATCCTCAAGCTTCAGCCCTCAGTCCTCGACAATCAATTGTCAATCCTCAATCCGCAATAGAATATCCTCAATTCACAGTCTTCAATACTCGATACTCAATCTGCAATCTTCAAATCTCTATCCACAAACATTAATTCTCATCACTCAACCCTCAACACTCAGTCCCCAGTCCTCAATCTTCAATCCTCAATCCTCAATCCTCAATCCTGAATCCTCAATCCTCAATCCTCAATCTTCAATCCTCAATACTCAACCTTCAACCCTCAATCCTCAATCCCCAATCGTCAGTCTTCAATCCTCAATACTCAATCTTCAATCCTCAATCCTCAATACTCAATCCTCGATCCTCATTCTTCAATCCTCAATACCCAATCCTCAATCTTCAATCCTCAATCCTCAATCCTTAATTCTCAACCCTCAATCCTCAGTCCTCAATCCTCAGTCCTCAAACCTCAATCCTGAATCCTCAATCCTCAGTCCTCAACCTTCAGACTTCAGACCTCAACAATCATTTGTCAATCCTCAATCCTCAATAGAATATCATCAATTCACAGTTTTCAATACTAAATTCTCAATCTGCAATCTTCGAACCTCTATCCACGAACATCAATCCTCATCACTCAACCCTCAACACTCAGTCCCCAATCCTCAATCTTCAATCCTCTATCCTCAATCCTCAATCCTCAATCCTCAATCCTCAAACCTCAATCCTCAATCCTCAATCTTCAATCCTCAATACTCAATCTTCAACCCTCAATCCTCAATCCTCAATCCTCAATATTCAACACACAACCCTCAACCACCAATCCTCAATACGCAACCATCAATCCTCAATTCCTAATACTCAATAGAGTATCCTGAATTCTCATGGTTCAATACTCAATCCACAATATTCAATAATCAAATCTCAATCCTCAAACGTCAATACTCAACACTCAATCCTCAACACTCAGTCCACTCTTTTCGATCCTCCATCCTCAACCCTCAATCCTCAAGCGTCAGTCCTCAATCCTCAATCCTCAACCCTCAATCCTCAGTCCTTAAACCTCAATCCCGAATCCTCAATCCTGAATCCTCAATCTTTAGCCCTCAGTCCTCAACAATCAATTGTCAATCCTCAATCCTCAATAGAATATTCTCAATTCACAGTTATCAATAGTCAATCCCCATTCTTCAATCTTCAAACCTCAATCCACAAACATCAATGCCCATCACTCAACCCTCAACACTAAGTCCTCAATCTTCAATATTCAACCCTCAATCCTCAACCTTCAATCCTCAATACTCAATCTTCAATCCTCAATCCTCATTCTTCAATCCTCATTACCCAATCCTCAATCTTCATTCCTCAATCCTCAATCCTCAATTCTCAACCCTCAATCCTCAACAATCATTCTTCAATCCTCAATCCTCAATCCTCAATTCTCAATCCTCAATCCTCGGTCCTCACTCCTCAAACATCAATCCTCAACCCTCGGCCCTCATCCTCAATCCTCAATCCTTATTTCTCAGTCCTCCACCTTCAATCCTCAATACTCAATTATCAATCCACAATCCTCAATCCTCAATCCTCAATCCTAAATCCTCAATCATCAATCCTCAATCTTCAATACTGAATCCTCAATCCTCAATCCTGAATCCTCAATACTAAGCCATCAATCCTCAATTCCCAATACTGAATAGAACATCCTGAATTCTCAGTATTCATTACTCAAACCTCAAACCTCAACCCTCAGCCATCATCCTGAATCCTCATTCCTCAATCGTCAATCCTCAACCTTCAATCCTCAACCTTCAACCCTCAATCCTCAATCCTCAATCGTCCATCCGCAATCCTCAATCCTCAGTCATCAATCCTCAACCTTCAATACTCAATCCTCAATCCTCAATCCCCAATCCTCAATCCTCAATCCTCATTCCTCAATAGAATATCCTGAATTCTCAGGATTCAGTACTCAAACCTCAAACCTCAATCCTCAGCCCTCATCCTCAACCCTCAATACTCAATCCTCAATCCTCAACCCTCAATCCTCAACACTCAATCTTCAATCCTCAATCCTCAATCCTCAATCCTCAATACTCAACCTTCAATCCTCGATACTCAATCTTCAATCCGCAATCCTCAATCCTCAATCCTCAATCCTCAACCCACAATCCTCAATATTCAACACAAAACCCTCAACCATCAATCCTCAATACTCAACAATCAATCCTCAATTCTCAAAACTCAATAGAATACCCTGAATTCTCATCGTTCAATACTCAATCCACAAAAATCAGTAATCAAATCTCAACCCTCAAACATCAATTCTCAACACTCAATTCTCAACACTCAGTCCTCTCTCTTCAATCCTCCATCCTCAATCCACAATCCTCAATCTTCAATCCTCAATACTCAATCTTGAATCCTCAATCCTAGGTCCTCAAACCTCAATTCTGAATCCTCAATCCCGAATCCTCAAGCTTCAGCCCTCAGTCCTCGACAATCAATTGTCAATCCTCAATCCTCAATAGAATATCCTCAATTCACAGACTTCAATACTCGATTCTCAATCTGCAATCTTCAAATCTCTATCCACAAACATTAATTCTCATCACTCAACCCTCAACACTCAGTCCCCAGTCCTCAATCTTCAATCCTCAATCCTCAATCCTCAATCCTGAATCCTGAATCCTCAATCCTCAATCTTCAATCCTCAATACTCAATCTTCAACCCTCAATCCTCAATCCTCAATCGTCAGTCTTCAATCCTCAATACTCAATCTTCAATCCTCAATCCTCAATACTCAATCCTCAATCCTCATTCTTCAATCCTCAATACCCAATCCTCAATCTTCAATCCTCAATCCTCAATCCTTAATTCTCAACCCTCAATCCTCAGTCCTCAATCCTCAGTCCTCAAACCTCAATCCTGAGTCCTCAATCCTCAGTCCTCAACCTTCAGACTTCAGACCTCAACAATCATTTGTCAATCCTCAATCCTCAATAGAATATCATCAATTCACAGTTTTCAATACTAAATTCTCAATCTGCAATCTTCGAATCTCTATCCACAAACATCAATCCTCATGACTCAACCCTCAACACTCAGTCCCCAATCCTCAATCTTCAATCCTCTATCCTCAATCCTCAATCCTCAATCCTCAATCCTCAACCCTCAATCCTCAATCCTCAATCTTCAATCCTCAATACTCAATCTTCAATCCTCAATACTCAATCTTCAATCCTCAATCGTCAATCCTCAATCCTCAATATTCAATCCTCAATCCTCAATCCTCAATACTCAATCCTCAATCTTCAATCCTCAATAATCAATCTTCAATCCTCAATCCTCAATCCTCAATCCTCAATCCTCAATCCTCAATCCTCAACCCTCAATCCTCAATCCTCAATCTTCAATCCTCAATACTCAATCTTCAAACCTCAATACTCAATCCTCAATCCTCAATCCTCATTCTTCAATCCTCAATACCCAATCCTCAATCTTCAATCCTCAAACCTCAATCCTCAATTCTCAATCCTCAATCCTCAGTCCTCAGTCCTCAAACCTCAATCCTCAACCCTCAGCCCTCATCCTCAATCCTCAATCCTTATTCCTCAGGCCTCAAACCTCAATTCTGAATCCTCAATTCTGAATCCTCAACCTTCAGCCCTCAGTCCTCGACAATCAATTGTCAATCCTCAATCCTCAAAAGAACATCCTCAATTCACAGTTTTCAATACTCGATACTCAATCTGCAATCTACAAATCTCCATCCACAAACATTAATTCTCATCACTCAACCCTCAACACTCAGTCCCCAATCCTCAATATTCAATCCTCAATCGTCAATCCTCAATACTCAATCCTCAATCTTCAAACCTCAATAATCAATCTTCAATCCTCAAACCTAAATCCTCAATCCTCAATCCTCAATCCTCAGTCCTCAATCCTCAATCCTCAATACTTAATCTTCAATCCTCAATCCTCAATCCTCAATCGTCAATCCTCATTCTTCAATCCTCAATACCCAATCCTCAATCTTCAATCCTCAATACTCAGTCCTCAATTCTCAATCCTCATTCCTCAGTCCTCAGTCCTCAAACCTCAATCCTCAACACTCAGCCAGCATCTTCAATCCTCAATACTCAATTTTCTATCCTCAATCCTCAATTCTCAATCCTCAATCCTAAATCCTCAATCATCAATCCTCAATCTTGAATACTCAATCCTCAATCCTCAATCCTGAATACTCAATACTAAACCATCAATCCTCAATTCACAATATTCAACACAAAACCCTCAACCATCAATCCTCAATACTCAACAATCAATCCTCAATTCTCAATACTCAATAGAATACCCTGAATTCTCATCGTTCAATACTCAATCCACAAAAATCAGCAATCAAATCTCAACCCTCAAATATCAATTCTCAACACTCAATCCTCAACACTCAGTCCTCTCTCTTCAATCCTCCATCCTCAATCCTCAATCCTCAATCTTCAATCCTCAATACTCAATCTTGAATCCTCAATCATAGGTCCTCAAACCTCAATTCTGAATCCTCAATCCTGAATCCTCAAGCTTCAGCCCTCAGTCCTCGACAATCAATTGTCAATCCTCAATCCTCAATAGAATATCCTCAATTCACAGTCTTCAATACTCGATACTCAATCTGCAATCTTCAAATCTCTATCCACAAACATTAGTTCTCATCACTCAACCCTCAACACTCAGTCCCCAGTCCTCAATCTTCAATCCTCAATCCTCAATCCTCAATCCTGAATCCTCAATCCTCAATCCTCAATCTTCAATCCTCAATACTCAATCTTCAACCCTCAATCCTCAATCCTCAATCGTCAGTCTTCAATCCTCAATACTCAATCTTCAATCCTCAATCCTCAATACTCAATCCTCAATCCTCATTCTTCAATCCTCAATACCCAATCCTCAATCTTCAATCCTCAATCCTCAATCCTTAATTCTCAACCCTCAATCCTCAGTCCTCAATCCTCAGTCCTCAAACCTCAATCCTGAATCCTCAATCCTCAGTCCTCAACCTTCAGACTTCAGACCTCAACAATCATTTGTCAATCCTCAATCCTCAATAGAATATCATCAATTCACAGTTTCCAATACTAAATTCTCAATCTGCAATCTTCGAATCTCTATCCACAAACATCAATCCTCATCACTCAACCCTCAACACTCAGTCCCCAATCCTCAATCTTCAATCCTCTATCCTCAATCCTCAATCCTCAATTCTCAATCCTCAACCCTCAATCCTCAATCCTCAATCTTCAATCCTCAATACTCAATCTTCAATCCTCAATACTCAATCCTCAGTCCTCAATAATCAATCCTCAATACTCAATCTTCAATCCTCAATCTGCAATCATCAACCGTGAATCCTCAATCCTCAGTCCTCAACCTTCAGACTTCAGACCTCAACAATCATTTGTCAATCCTCAATCCTCAATAGAATATCATCAATTCACAGTTTCCAATACTAAATTCTCAATCTGCAATCTTCGAATCTCTATCCACAAACATCAATCCTCATCACTCAACCCTCAACACTCAGTCCCCAATCCTCAATCTTCAATCCTCTATCCTCAATCCTCAATCCTCAATTCTCAATCCTCAACCCTCAATCCTCAATCCTCAATCTTCAATCCTCAATACTCAATCTTCAATCCTCAATACTCAATCCTCAATCCTCAATATTCAATCCTCAATACTCAATCTTCAATCCTCAATCTGCAATCATCAACCGTGAATCCTCAATCCTCAGTCATCAATCCTTAAACCTCATTCCTCATCCTCAATTCTCAATCCTCAACCCTCAATCCTCAAACCACAATCCTCAACCGTCAGTCCTCGTCCGCAATCCTCAACCCTCAATCCTCAATCCTTAATCTTCAATCATCAATACTCAATCTTCAATCCTCAATCCTCAATCCTCAATCCCCAGTCCTCAATCTTCAATCCTCAATGCCCAGTCCTCAATCCTCAATCCTCAGTCTTCAACCCTCAACCCTCAGTCCTCGTCATCAATCCTCAACCCTCAATAATCAATCCGCAATCTTCAATCATCAATGCTCAATCTTCAATCCTCAATCCTCAATACTCAATCCTCAATCCTCAATACTCAATCCCCAGTCCTCAGTCCTCAATCTTCAATACTCAATCCGCCAATCCTCAATATTCGACACACAACCCTCAACCATCAATCCTCAGTACTCAACCATCAATCCTCAATTCTCAATACTCAGTAGAATACCCTGAATACTCAGTTTTCAATACTCAATCCTCAATCTTCAATCTTCAAATCTCCATCCACAAACATCAATTCTCATGTCTCAACCCTCAACACTCAGACCTCAATATTCAATCATCAATCCTCAATCCTCAATCTTCAATCCTCAATACTCAATCTTCAATCCTCAATCGTCAATTCTCAATCTTCAATCCTCAACACTCAATCCTCAATCCTCAATATTCAATCCTCAATACTCAATCTTCAATCCTCAATATGCAATCATCAATCCTCAATCCTCAATCCTCAGTAATCAATCCTCAATCTTCAATACTCAATCGTCAATCCTCAGTCCTCAATTCTCAATCCTCAATCCTCAATCCTCATACCTCAAACCTCAATCATCAACCCTCAGTCTTCAATCCTCAACAATCAATCTCCAATCCTAGATCCCCAATACCCATTCCCTAATCCTTAATCCTCAATCTTCAATCCTCGATCCCCAGTCCTCAATCTTGAATCCTCAATGCTCAATCCTCAATCCTCAATCCTCAGTCCTCAATCCTCAATCCTCAAAGCTCAATCCTCAATCTTCAATCCTCAATACTCAACCTTCAATCCTCAATCCTCAATTCTCAATCGTCAATACTCAATCCTCAATCGTCAATCCTCAATCCCCAATCCTCAATATTCAATCCTCAATCCTCAACTCTCAATCCTCAATACTCAACCTTCAATCCTCAATACACAATCTTCAATCCTCAATCTTCCATACTCAATCCTCAATCCTCAATCCTCAATCCTCAATATTCAACACACAACCCTCAACCATCAATCCTCAATACTCAACCATCAATCCTCAATTCTCAATACTCAATAGAATACCCTGAATCCTCATCGTTCAATACTCAATCCACAAAAATCAATAATCAAATCTCAACCCTCAAACATCAATTCTCAACACTCAATCCTCAACACTCAGTCCTCTCCCTTCAATCCTCCATCCTCAATCCTCAATCCTCAATCTTCAATCCTCAATACTCAATATTCAATCCTCAATCCTCAGTCCTCAAACCTCAATTCTGAATCCTCAATCCTGAATCCTCAATCTTCAGCCCTCAGTCCTCGACAATCAATTGTCAATCCTCAATCATCAATAGAACATCCGCAATTCACAGTTTTCAATACTCGATACTCAATCTGCAATCTTGAAATCTCTATCCACAAACATTAATTCTCATCACTCAACCCTCAACACTCAGTCCCCAATCCTCAATATTCAATCCTCAATCCTCAATCCTCAATACTCAATCCTCAATCTTCAATCCTCAATAATCAATCTTCAATCCTCAATCCTCAATCCTCAATCCTCAATCCTCAATCCTCAATCCTCAACCCTCAATCCTCAATCCTGAATCTTCAATCCTCAATACTCAATCTTCAAACCTCAATACTCAATCCTCAATCCTCAATCCTCATTCTTCAATCCTCAATACCCAATCCTCAGTCTTCAATCCTCAATCCTCAATCCTCAATTCTCAATCCTCAATCCTCAGTCCTCAGTCCTCAAACCTCAATCCTCAACCCTCAGCCTTCATCCTCAATCCTCAATCCGTATTCCTCAGTCCTCAACCTTCAATCCTCAATACTCAATTTTCAATCCTCAATCCTCAATCCTCAATCCTCAATCCTCAATCCTCAGTCCTCAAACCTCAATTCTGAATCCTCAATTCTGAATCCTCAATCTTCAGCCCTCAGTCCTCGACAATCAATTGTCAATCCTCAATCCTCAATAGAACATCCTCAATTCACAGTTTTCAATACTCGATACTCAATCTGCAATCTTCAAATCTCCATCCACAAACATTAATTCTCATCACTCAACCCTCAACACTCAGTCCCCAATCCTCAATATTCAATCCTCAATCGTCAATCCTCCATAATCAATCCTCAATCTTCAAACCTCAATAATCAACCTTCAATCCTCACACCTCAATCCTCAATCCTCAATCCTCAATCCTCAGCCCTCAATCCTCAATCCTCAATACTCAATCTTCAATCCTCAATAATCAATCTCCAATCCTAGATCCCCAATACCCATTCCCTAATCCTTAATCCTCAATCTTCAATCCTCAATCCCCAGTCCTCAATCTTGTATCCTCAATGCTCAATCCTCAATCCTCAATCCTCAGTCCTCAATCCTCAATCCTCAAAGCTCAATCCTCAATCTTCAATCCTCAATACTCAACCTTCAATCCTCAATCCTCAATTCTCAATCGTCAATACTCAATCCTCAATCGTCAATCCTCAATCCCCAATCCTCAATCTTCAATCCTCAATCCTCAACTCTCAATCCTCTATACTCAACCTTCAATCCTCAATACACAATCTTCAATCCTCAATCCTCCATACTCAATCCTCAATCCTCAATCCTCAATCCTCAATCTTAATCTTCAATCCTCAGTACTCAATTTTCAATCCTCAATCCTCAATCCTCAATCCTCAATCCTCAATCTTCAATCCTCAATACTCAATCTTCAATCTTCAGTCCTCAATCCTCAATCCTCAATTCTCAATCCTCAATCCTCAATCCTCAGACCGCAAACAGCAATACTCAACCCTCAGTCCTCGTCCTCAATCCACAACCATCAATCCGCAATCCTCAATCCTCAATCCTCAATCTTAATCTTCAATCCTCAGTACTCAATCTTCAATCCTCAATCCTCAATCCTCAATCCTCAATCCTCAATCTTCAATCCTCAATAATCAATCTTCAATCCTCAATCCTCAATCCTCAATCCTCAATCCTCAATCCTCAATCCTCATTCTTCAATTCTCAATACCCTATCCTCAGTCTTCAATCCTCAATCCTGAATCCTCAATCCTCAATCCTCAATCCTCAGTCCTCAATACTCAATCCTCAATCCTCAATCTTCAATCCTCAATCCTCAATCCTCAATCCTCAATCCTCAATCCTCAATCGTCAATCTTCAGTCCTCAATACTCAATCTTCAATCCTCAATCCTCAATACTCAATACTCAATCCTCATTCTTCAATACTCAATACCCAATCCTCAATCTTCAACCCTCAATCCTCAATGCTCAATCCTCAATCCTCAATCTTCAATCCTCAATCCTCAATCCTCAATCCTCAATCCTCAATCCTCAATCTTCAATCCTCAATACTCAATCTTCAATCCTCAATCCTCAATCCTCAATCCTCAATCCTCAATCCTCAATCCTCAATCAACATTCTTCAATCCTCAATACCCAATCCTCAATCTTCAATCCTCAATCCTCAATCCTCAATTCTCAATCCTCAATCCTTAATCCTCAATCCTCAATCGTCAATCCTCAATCCGCAATGTTCAATCCGCAATACCCAGTCCTCAATCTTCTATCCGCAATCCTCAATCCTCAATCCTCAATCCTCAATCCTCAATCCTCAATCCTCAATCTTCAATCCTCAATACTCAATCTTCAATCCTCAATCCTCAATCCTCAATCCTCAATCCTCATTCTTCAATCCTCAACACCCAATCCTCAATCTTCAATCCTCAATCCTCAATCCTCAATTCTCAACCCTCATTCCTCAATCCTCAGTCCTCAAACATCAATAGTCAACCCTCAGTCCTCGTCCTCAATCCACAACCCTCAATCCTCGATCCTCAATATTCAATCATCAATATTCAATCTTCAACCCTCAATCCTCAATCCTCAATACTCAATCCTCAATCCTCAATTTTCTATCCTCAATACGCAATCCTCAACCTTCTATCCTCAATCCTCAATCCTCAATCCTCGATCCTCAATCCTCAATCCTCAGTCCTCAAACCTCAATCCTGAATCCACAATCCTGAATCCTCAATATTCAGCCCTCAGACCTCAACAATCAGTTGTGAATCCTCAATCCTCAATAGAATATCCTCAATTCACAGGTTTCAATACTCAATACTCAGCCTGCAATCTTCAAATCTCCATCCACAAACATCAATTCTCATCACTCAACCCTCAATATTCAACGCACAACCCTCAACCATCAATCCTCAATACTCAACCATCAATCCTCAATTCTCAATACTCAATAGAATATCCTGAATTCTCACGGTTCAATACTCAATCCACAATATCCAATAATCAAATCTCAATCCTCAAACATTAATTCTCAGCACTCAATCCTCAACACTCAGTCCTCTCTCTTCAATCCTCCATCCTCAATCCTCAATCCTCAAGCGTCAATCCTCAATCCTCAACCCTCAATCCTCAGTCCTCAAAACTCAATCCCTAATCCTCAATCCTGATTCCTCAATCTTCAGCACTCAGTCCTCAACAATCAATTGTCAATCCTCAGTCCTCCATAGAATATCCTCAATTCACAGTTTTCAATACTCAATACGCAATCTGCAATCTTCAGACCTCTATCCACGATCATCAATTCTCCTCACTAAACCCTCAAAACTCAGTCCTCAATCTTCAATCCTCAATCATCAATCCTCAATCTTCAATCCTCAATATTCAATCTTCAATCCTCAATCCTCAATTCTCAATCCTCAATGCTCAACCCTCAATCGTCAGTCCTCAATCCCCAATCCTCTATTTTCAATCCTCAATCCTCAATCCTCAATCCTCAGTACCCAATCCTCAATCTTCAATCCTCAATCCTCAATCCTCAGTTCTCTATACTCAATCCTCAGACCTCAGACCTCAAACCTCAATCCTCAACCCTCAGCCCTCATCGTCAATCCTCAATCCTCAATCCTCAATCCTCAATCGTCAATCCTCAATCCTCAATCTTCAATCCTCAATACTCAATCTTCAATCCTCAATCCTCAATCCTCAATCCTGAATATTCAATCGTCAATACCCAATTTTCAATACTCAATCCGCAATCATCATACCTCTATCCTCAATCCTCAGTCATCAATCCTCAATCTTCAATACTCAATCGTCAATCCTCAGTCCTCAATACTCAATCGTCAATCCTCAGTCCTCAATCCTCAATCCTCAATCCTCGTACCTCAAACCTCAATCCTCAATCCTCAATCCTCATTCTTCAATCCTCAATACCCAATCCTCAATCTTCAATCCTCAATCCTCAATCATCAATTCTCAATCCTCAATCCTAAGTCCTCAGTCCTCAAACCTCAATCCTCAACCCTCAGCCCTCATACTCAATCCTCAGTCCTTATTCCTCAGTCCTCAACCTTCAATCCTCAATACTCAACTTTCAATCCTTAATCCTCAATCCTCAATCCTCAATCCTCAATCCTCAATCCTAAATCCTCAATCATCAATCCTCAATCTTCAATACTCAATCCTCAATCCTCACTCCTGAATCCTCAATACTAAACCATCAATCCTCAATTCTCAATACTCAATAGAACATTCTGAATTCTCAGGATTCAATACTTAAACCCCAAACCTCAAACCTCAGTCATCATCCTCAATCCTCAATCCTCAATCCTAAATCCTCACTCATCAATCCTCAGTCTTCAATACTCAATCCTCAATCCTCAATCCGCAATCCTCAATCCTCAATCCTCAACCTTCAATCCTCAATACTCAATCTTCAATCCCCAATCCAGAATCCTCAATCCTCAATCCTAATTCTTCAATCCTCAATACCCAATCCTCAATCTTCAATCCTCAATCCTCAGTACCCAATCCTCAATCTTCAATCCTCAATCCTCAATCCTCAGTTCTCTATACTCAATCCTCAGACCTCAGACCTCAAACCTCAATCCTCAACCCTCAGCCCTCATCGTCAATCCTCAATCCTCAATCCTCAATCCTCAATCGTCAATCCTCAATCCTCAATCTTCAATCCTCAATACTCAATCTTCAATCCTCAATCCTCAATCCTCAATCCTGAATATTCAATCGTCAATACCCAATTTTCAATACTCAATCCGCAATCATCATACCTCTATCCTCAATCCTCAGTCATCAATCCTCAATCTTCAATACTCAATCGTCAATCCTCAGTCCTCAATACTCAATCGTCAATCCTCAGTCCTCAATCCTCAATCCTCAATCCTCGTACCTCAAACCTCAATCCTCAATCCTCAATCCTCATTCTTCTATCCTCAATACCCAATCCTCAATCTTCAATCCTCAATCCTCAATCCTCAATTCTCAATCCTCAATCCTAAGTCCTCAGTCCTCAAACCTCAATCCTCCACCCTCAGCCCTCATACTCAATCCTCAGTCCTTATTCCTCAGTCCTCAACCTTCAATCCTCAATACTCAATTTTCAATCCTTAATCCTCAATCCTCAATCCTCAATCCTCAATCCTCAATCCTAAATCCTCAATCATCAATCCTCAATCTTCAATACTCAGTCCTCAATCCTCAATCCTGAATCCTCAATACTAAACCATCAATCCTCAATTCTCAATACTCAATAGAACATTCTGAATTCTCAGGATTCAATACTTAAACCTCAAACCTCAAACCTCAGCCATCATCCTCAATCCTCAATCCTCAATCCTCAATCCTCATTCCTCAAACCTCAATCCTCAAACCTCAGCCCTCATCCTCAACCCTCAATTCTCAATTCTCAATCCTCAATCCTCAATCCTCAATCTTCAATCCTCAATCCTCAATCCTCAATCCTCGATCCCCATTCTTCAATCCTCAATCCCCATTCTTCAATCCTCAATACCCAATCCTCAATCTTCAATTCTCAATCCTCAATAATCAATTCTCAATCCTCAATCCTCAGTCCTCAGTCCTCAAACCTCAATCCTCAACCCTCAGCCCTCATTCTCAATCCTCAATCCTTATTCCTCAGTCCTCAACCTTCAATCCTCAACACTCAATTTTCAATCCTCAATCCTCAATACTCAATCCTCAATCCTCAATCCTCAATCCTCAATCCTCAATCTTCAATCCTCAGTACTCAATCTTCAATCCTCAATCCTGAATCCTCAATCCTCAATTTTAATTCTTCAATCCTCAATACCCTATCCTCAATCTTCAATCCTCAATCCTCAATCCTCAATTCTCAATCCTCAATCCTCAGTCCTCATCCTCAATTCTCAATCCTCAACCCTCAATCCTCAAACCACGATCCTCAACCGTCAGTCCTCATCCTCAATCCTCAATCCTTATTCCTCAGTCCTCAACCTTCAATCCTCAATACTCAATTTTCAATCCTCAATTCTCAATCCTCAATCCTCAATCCTCAATCCTCAATCCTCAATCCTCAATCCTCAATCTTCAATCCTCAGTACTCAATCTTCAATCCTCAATCCTGAATCCTCAATCCTCAATTTTAATTCTTCAATCCTCAATACCCTATCCTCAATCTTCAATCCTCAATCCTCAATCCTCAATTCTCAATCCTCAATCCTCAGTCCTCATCCTCAATTCTCAATCCTCAACCCTCAATCCTCAAACCACGATCCTCAACCGTCAGTCCTCGTCCTCAATCCTCAACCCTCAATCCTCAATCCTCAATCTTCAATCATCAATACTCAATCTTCAATCCTCAATCCTCAATCCTCAATCCCCAATCCTCAATTTTCAATCCTCAATCCTCAACTCTCAATCCTCAATACTCAACCTTCAATCCTCAATACACAATCTTCAATCCTCAATCCTCCATACTCAATCCTCAATCCTCAATCCTCAATCCTCAATATTCAACACACAACCCTCAACCATCAATCCTCAATACTCAACCATCAATCCTCAATTCTCAATACTCAATAGAATACCCTGAATTCTCATCGTTCAATACTCAATCCACAAAAATCAATAATCAAATCTCACCCCTCAAACATCAATTCTCAACACTCAATCCTCAACACTCAGTCCTCTCTCTTCAATCCTCCATCCTCAATCCTCAATCCTCAATCTTCAATCCTCAATACTCAATATTCAATCCTCAATCCTCAGTCCTCAAACCTCAATTCTGAATCCTCAATCCTGAATCCTCAATCTTCAGCCCTCAGTCCTCGACAATCAATTGTCAATCCTCAATCATCAATAGAACATCCGCAATTCACAGTTTTCAATACTCGATACTCAACCTGCAATCTTGAAATCTCTATCCACAAACATTAATTCTCATCACTCAACACTCAACACTCAGTCCCCAATCCTCAATATTCAATCCTCAATCCTCAATCCTCAAAACTCAATCCTCAATCTTCAATCCTCAATAATCAATCTTCAATCGTAAATCCTCAATCCTCAATCCTCAATCCTCAATCCTCAATCCTCAACCCTCAATCCTCAATCCTCAATCTTCAATCCTCAATACTCAATCTTCAAACCTCAATACTCAATCCTCAATCCTCAATCCTCATTCTTCAATACTCAATACCCAATCCTCAATCTTCAATCCTTAATCCTCAATCTTCAATCCTCAATCCCCAGTCCTCAATCCTCAATCCTCAATACTCAATCTTCAATCCTCAATCCTCAATCCTCAATCCTCTATCCTCATTCTTCAATCCTCAATACCCAATCCTCAATCTTCAATCCTCAATACTCAGTCCTCAATTCTCAATCCTCAATCCTCAGTCCTCAGTCCTCAAACCTCAATCCTCAACCCTCAGCCCGCATCTTCAATCCTCCATCCTCAATCCTCAATCCTCAATCTTCAATCCTCAATACTCAATCTTGAGTCCTCAATCCTAGGTCCTCAATCCTCAATCCTCAATCCTGAATCCTCAATCCTCAATCCTCAGTCCCCAATCCTCAATCCTCAATCCTCAATCCTCATTCTTCAATCCTCAATTCCCAATCCTCAATCTTCAATCCTCAATCCTCAATCCTTAACTCTCAATCCTCAATCCTCAGTCCTCAGACCTCAAACCTCAATCCTCAACCCTCAGCCCTCATCGTCAATCCTCAACCCTCAGTTATCAATCCTCAATATTCAATACTCAATCGCCAATCCTCAGTCCTCAATACTCAATCGTCAATCCTCAGTCCTCAATCCTCAATCCTCAATACTCGTATCTCAAACCTCAATCCTCAATCCTCAATCCTCATTCTTCAATCCTCAATACCCAATCCTCAATCTTCACTCCTCAATCCTCAATCCTCAATTCTCAATCCTCAATCCTCAGTCCTCAGTCCTCAAACCTCAATCCTCACCCTCAGCCCTCATACTCAATCCTCAATCCTCATTCCTCTGTCCTCAACCTTCAATCCTCAATACTCAATTTTCAATCCTCAATCCTCAATCCTCAATCCTCAATCCTCAATCCTAAATCCTCAATCGTCAATCCTCAATCTTCAATACTCAGTCCTCAATCCTCAATCGTGAATCCTCAATACTAAACCATCAATCCTCAATTCTCAATACTCAATAGAACATCCAGAATTCTCAGGATTCAATACTCAAACCTCAAACCTCAAACCTCAGTCATCATCCTCAATCCTCAATCCTCAATCCTAAATCCTCACTCATCCACCCTCAATCTTCAATACTCAATCCTCAATCCTCAATCCGCAATCCTCAATCCTCAATCCTCAACCTTCAATCCTCAATACTCAATCTTCAATCCTCAATCCTGAATCCTCAATCCTCAATCCTAATTCTTCAATCCTCAATACCCAATCCTCAATCTTCAATCCTCAATTCTCAGTACCCAATCCTCAATCTTCAATCCTCAATCCTCAATCCTCAATTCTCTATACTCAATCCTCAGACCTCAGACCTCAAACCTCAATCCTCAACCCTCAGCCCTCATCGTCAATCCTCAATCCTCAATCCTCAATCCTCAATCGTCAATTCTCAATCCTCAATCAACATTCTTCAATCCTCAATACCCAATCCTCAATCTTCAATCCTCAATCCTCAATCCTCAATTCTCAATCCTCAATCCTCAATCCTCAATCCTCAATCATCAATCCTCAATCCTCAATGTTCAATCCGCAATACCCAATCCTCAATCCTCAATCCTCAATCCTCAATCCTCAATCCTCAATCCTCAATCCTCAATCCTCAATGAACATTCTTCAATCCTCAATACCCAATCCTCAATCTTCAATCCTCAATCCTCAATCCTTAATTCTCAATCCTCAATCCTCAATCCTCAATCCTCAATCATCAATCCTCAATCCTCAATGTTCAATCCGCAATACCCAATCCTCAAGCTTCTATCCGCAATACTCAATCCTCAATCCTCAATCCTCAATCCTCAATCCTCAATCCTCAACCTTCAATCCTCAATACTCAATCTTCAATCCTCAATCCTCAATCCTCAATCCTCAATCCTCATTCTTCAATCCTCAACACCCAATCCTCAATCTTCAATCCTCAATCGTCAATCCTCAATTCTCAACCCTCATTCCTCAATCCTCAGTCCTCAAACATCAATAGTCAACCCTCAGTCCTCGTCCTCGATCCACAACCCTCAATCCTCGATCCTCAATATTCAATCATCAATATTCAATCTGCAACCCTCAATCCTCAATCCTCAATACTCAATCCTCAATCCTCAATTTTCTATCCTCAATCCTCAATCCTCAATCCTCAATCCTCGATCATCAATCCTCAATCCTCAGTCCTCAAACCTCAATCCTGAATCCACAATCCTGAACCCTCAATATTCAGCCCTCAGACCTCAACAATCAGTTGTGAATCCTCAATCCTCAATAGAATATCCTCAATTCACAGGTTTCAATACTCAATACTCAGCCTGCAATCTTCAAATCTCCATCCACAAACATCAATTCTCATCACTCAACCCTCAATATTCAACGCACAACCCTCAACCATCAATCCTCAATACTCAACCATCAATCCTCAATACTCAGCCATCAATCCTCAATTCTCAATACTCAATAGAATATCCTGAATTCTCACGGTTCAATACTCAATCCACAATATCCAATAATCAAATCTCAATCCTCAAACATTAATTCTCAACACTCAATCCTCAACACTCAATCCTCAATCATCAATCCTCAATCCTCAATGTTCAATCCGCAATACCCAATCCTCAAGCTTCTATCCGCAATACTCAATCCTCAATCCTCAATCCTCAATCCTCAATCCTCAATCCTCAACCTTCAATCCTCAATACTCAATCTTCAATCCTCAATCCTCAATCCTCAATCCTCAATCCTCATTCTTCAATCCTCAACACCCAATCCTCAATCTTCAATCCTCAATCGTCAATCCTCAATTCTCAACCCTCATTCCTCAATCCTCAGTCCTCAAACATCAATAGTCAACCCTCAGTCCTCGTCCTCGATCCACAACCCTCAATCCTCGATCCTCAATATTCAATCATCAATATTCAATCTGCAACCCTCAATCCTCAATCCTCAATACTCAATCCTCAATCCTCAATTTTCTATCCTCAATCCTCAATCCTCAATCCTCAATCCTCGATCATCAATCCCCAATCCTCAGTCCTCAAACCTCAATCCTGAATCCACAATCCTGAACCCTCAATATTCAGCCCTCAGACCTCAACAATCAGTTGTGAATCCTCAATCCTCAATAGAATATCCTCAATTCACAGGTTTCAATACTCAATACTCAGCCTGCAATCTTCAAATCTCCATCCACAAACATCAATTCTCATCACTCAACCCTCAATATTCAACGCACAACCCTCAACCATCAATCCTCAATACTCAACCATCAATCCTCAATACTCAGCCATCAATCCTCAATTCTCAATACTCAATAGAATATCCTGAATTCTCACGGTTCAATACTCAATCCACAATATCCAATAATCAAATCTCAATCCTCAAACATTAATTCTCAACACTCAATCCTCAACACTCAGTCTTCTCTCTTCAATCCTCCATCCTCAATCCTCAATCCTCAAGCGTCAATCCTCAATCCTCAATCCTCAACCCTCAATCCACAGTCCTCAAAGCTCAATCCCTAATCCTCAATCCTGAATCCTCAATCTTCAGCCCTCAGTCCTCAACAATCAATTGTCAATCCTCAGTCCTCCATAGAATATCCTCAATTCACAGTTTTCAATACTCAATCCCCATTCTTCAATCTTCAAATCTCAATCCACAAACATCAATCCTCATCACTCAACCCTCAACACTCAGTCCTCAATCTTCAATCCTCAATCATCAATCCTCAATCTTCAATCCTCAATACTCAATCTTCAATCCTCAATCCTCAATTCTCAATCCTCAATGCTCAACCCCCAATCGTCAATCCTCAATCCCCAATCCTCAAACTTCAATCCTCAATCCTCAATCCTCAATCCTCAGTCCTCAATCTTCGATCCTCAATACTCAATCTGCAATCCTCATTCCTCAGTCCTCACTCCTCAATCCTCACTCTTCAATCCTCAATACCGAATCCTCAATCCTCAATCCTCAATCCTCAATTCTCAATCCTCAATCCTGAATCCTCAGACTTCAAACATCAATACTCAACCCTCAGTCCTCGTCCTCAATCCACAACACTTAATCCTCAATCCTCAATATTCAGTCATTAATATTCAACCTTCAATCCTCAATGCTCAATCCTCTATCCTCAACACTCAAACCTCTATGTTCAATCCTCAATACCCAATCCTCAGTCTTCAATCCTCTATCCTCATTCCTCATTCCTCAATCCTCAATCCTCAGTCCTCAAACCTCAATCCTGAATCCTCAAACCTGAATCCTCAATCTTCGTCCCTAAGTCCTCAACGATCAGTTGTCATTCCTCAATCCTCAATAGAATATCCTCAATTCACAGTTTTCAATACTCAATACTCAATCTGCAATCTTCAGACCTCTATCCACAAACATCAATTCTCATCACTCAACCCTCAATACTCAGTCCCCAATCCTCAATCTTCAATCCTCAATCCTCAATCCTCAATCCTCAATCTTAATCTTCAATCCTCAGTACTCAATCCTCAATCCTGAATCTTCAGACTTCAAACATCAATACTCAACCCTCAGTCCTCGTCCTCAATCCACAACCCTCAATCCTCAATCCTCAATATTCAGTCATTAATATTCAACCTTCAATCCTCAATGCTCAATCCTCTATCCTCAACACTCAATCCTCAATGTTCAATCCTCAATACCCAATCCTCAGTCTTCAATCCTCATTCCTCAATCGTCAATCTTCAGTCCTCAATACTCAATCTTCAATCCTCAATCCTCAATACTCAATACTCAATCCTCATTCTTCAATCCTCAATACCCAATCCTCAATCTTCAACCCTCAATCCTCAATGCTCAGTCCTCAATCCTCAATCTTCAATCCTCAATCCTCAATCCTCAATCCTCAATCCTCAATCCTCAATCCTCAATCCTCAATCCTCAATCCTCAATCTTCAATCCTCAATACTCAATACTCAATCCTCAATCCTCATTCTTCAATCCTCAATACCCAATCCTCAATACCCAATCTTCAATCCTCAATCCTCAATCCTCAATCCTCAATCCTCAATCCTCATTCTTCAATCCTCAACACCCAATCCTCAACCTTCAATCCTCAATCCTCAATCCTCAATTCTCAATCCTCATTCTTCAATCCTCAGTCCTCAAACATCAGTCGTCAACCCTCAGGCCTCAAAACTCAACCCCTAATCCTCAATACTGAATCCTCAATCTTCAGCCCTCAGTCCTCAACAATCAATTGTCAATCCTCAGTCCTCCATTGAATATCCTCAATTCACAGTTTTCAATACTCAATCCCCATTCTTCAATCTTCAAATCTCAATCCACAATCATCAATTCTCCTCACTCAACCCTCAAAACTCAATCCTCAATTCTCAAACCTCAATCCTCAATCCTCATACCTCAAACCTCAATCATCAACCCTCAGTCTTCAATCCTCAATAATCAATCTCCAATCCTAGATCCCCAATACCCATTCCCTAATCCTTAATCCTCAATCTTCAATCCTCGATCCCCAGTCCTCAATCTTGAATCCTCAATGCTCAATCCTCAATCCTCAATCCTCAGTCCTCAATCCTCAATCCTCAAAGCTCAATCCTCAATCTTCAATCCTCAATACTCAACCTTCAATCCTCAATCCTCAATTCTCAATCGTCAATACTCAATCCTCAATCGTCAATCCTCAATCCCCAATCCTCAATATTCAATCCTCAATCCTCAACTCTCAATCCTCAATACTCAACCTTCAATCCTCAATACACAATCTTCAATCCTCAATCCTCCATACTCAATCATCAATCCTCAATCCTCAATCCTCAATATTCAACACACAACCCTCAACCATCAATCCTCAATACTCAACCATCAATCCTCAATTCTCAATACTCAATAGAATACCCTGAATTCTCATCGTTCAATACTCAATCCACAAAAATCAATAATCAAATCTCAACCCTCAAACATGAATTCTCAACACTCAATCCTCAACACTCAGTCCTCTCTCTTCAATCCTCCATCCTCAATCCTCAATCCTCAATCTTCAATCCTCAATACTCAATATTCAATCCTCAATCCTCAGTCCTCAAACCTCAATTCTGAATCCTCAATCCTGAATCCTCAATCTTCAGCCCTCAGTCCTCGACAATCAATTGTCAATCCTCAATCATCAATAGAACATCCGCAATTCACAGTTTTCAATACTCGATACTCAATCTGCAATCTTGAAATCTCTATCCACAAACATTAATTCTCATCACTCAACACTCAACACTCAGTCCCCAATCCTCAATATTCAATCCTCAATCCTCAATCCTCAAAACTCAATCCTCAATCTTCAATCCTCAATAATCAATCTTCAATCCTAAATCCTCAATCCTCAATCCTCAATCCTCAATCCTCAATCCTCAACCCTCAATCCTCAATCCTCAATCTTCAATCCTCAATACTCAATCTTCAAACCTCAATACTCAATCCTCAATCCTCAATCCTCATTCTTCAATACTCAATACCCAATCCTCAATCTTCAATCCTTAATCCTCAATCTTCAATCCTCAATCCCCAGTCCTCAATCCTCAATCCTCAATACTCAATCTTCAATCCTCAATCCTCAATCCTCAATCCTCAATCCTCATTCTTCAATCCTCAATACCCAATCCTCAATCTTCAATCCTCAATACTCAGTCCTCAATTCTCAATCCTCAATCCTCAGTCCTCAGTCCTCAAACCTCAATCCTCAACCCTCAGCCCGCATCTTCAATCCTCCATCCTCAATCCTAAATCCTCAATCTTCAATCCTCAATACTCAATCTTGAATCCTCAATCCTAGGTCCTCAATCCTCAATCCTCAATCCTGAATCCTCAATCCTCAATCCTCAGTCCCCAATCCTCAATCCTCAATCCTCAATCCTCATTCTTCAATCCTCAATTCCCAATCCTCAATCTTCAATCCTCAATCCTCAATCCTTAATTCTCAATCCTCAATCCTCAGTCCTCAGACCTCAAACCTCAATCCTCAACCCTCAGCCCTCATCGTCAATCCTCAACCCTCAGTCATCAATCCTCAATCTTCAATACTCAATCGCGAATCCTCAGTCCTCAATACTCAATCGTCAATCCTCAGTCCTCAATCCTCAATCCTCAATACTCGTACCTCAAACCTCAATCCTCAATCCTCAATCCTCATTCTTCAATTATCAATACCCGATCCTCAATCTTCACTCCTCAATCCTCAATCCTCAATTCTCAATCCTCAATCCTCAGTCCTCAGTCCTCAAACCTCAATCCTCACCCTCAGCCCTCATACTCAATCCTCAATCCTCATTCCTCAGTCCTCAACATTCAATCCTCAATACTCAATTTTCAATCCTCAATCCTCAATCCTCAATCCTCAATCCTCAATCCTAAATCCTCAATCGTCAATCCTCAATCTTCAATACTCAATCCTCAATCCTCAATCGTGAATCCTCAATACTAAACCATCAATCCTCAATTCTCAATACTCAATAGAACATCCAGAATTCTCAGGATTCAATACTCAAACCTCAAACCTCAAACCTCAGTCATCATCCTCAATCCTCAATCCTCAATCCTAAATCCTCACTCATCAATCCTCAGTCTTCAATACTCAATCCTCAATCCTCAATCCGCAATCCTCAATCCTCAATCCTCAACCTTCAATCCTCAATACTCAATCTTCAATCCCCAATCCAGAATCCTCAATCCTCAATCCTAATTCTTCAATCCTCAATACCCAATCCTCAATCTTCAATCCTCAATCCTCAGTACCCAATCCTCAATCTTCAATCCTCAATCCTCAATCCTCAGTTCTCTATACTCAATCCTCAGACCTCAGACCTCAAACCTCAATCCTCAACCCTCAGCCCTCATCGTCAATCCTCAATCCTCAATCCTCAATCCTCAATCGTCAATCCTCAATCCTCAATCTTCAATCCTCAATACTCAATCTTCAATCCTCAATCCTCAATCCTCAATCCTGAATATTCAATCGTCAATACCCAATTTTCAATACTCAATCCGCAATCATCATACCTCTATCCTCAATCCTCAGTCATCAATCCTCAATCTTCAATACTCAATCGTCAATCCTCAGTCCTCAATACTCAATCGTCAATCCTCAGTCCTCAATCCTCAATCCTCAATCCTCGTACCTCAAACCTCAATCCTCAATCCTCAATCCTCATTCTTCAATCCTCAATACCCAATCCTCAATCTTCAATCCTCAATCCTCAATCCTCAATTCTCAATCCTCAATCCTAAGTCCTCAGTCCTCAAACCTCAATCCTCCACCCTCAGCCCTCATACTCAATCCTCAGTCCTTATTCCTCAGTCCTCAACCTTCAATCCTCAATACTCAATTTTCAATCCTTAATCCTCAATCCTCAATCCTCAATCCTCAATCCTCAATCCTAAATCCTCAATCATCAATCCTCAATCTTCAATACTCAGTCCTCAATCCTCAATCCTGAATCCTCAATACTAAACCATCAATCCTCAATTCTCAATACTCAATAGAACATTCTGAATTCTCAGGATTCAATACTTAAACCTCAAACCTCAAACCTCAGCCATCATCCTCAATCCTCAATCCTCAATCCTCAATCCTCATTCCTCAAACCTCAATCCTCAAACCTCAGCCCTCATCCTCAACCCTCAATTCTCAATTCTCAATCCTCAATCCTCAATCCTCAATCTTCAATCCTCAATCCTCAATCCTCAATCCTCGATCCCCATTCTTCAATCCTCAATCCCCATTCTTCAATCCTCAATACCCAATCCTCAATCTTCAATCCTCAATCCTCAATAATCAATTCTCAATCCTCAATCCTCAGTCCTCAGTCCTCAAACCTCAATCCTCAACCCTCAGCCCTCATTCTCAATCCTCAATCCTTATTCCTCAGTCCTCAACCTTCAATCCTCAACACTCAATTTTCAATCCTCAATCCTCAATACTCAATCCTCAATCCTCAATCCTCAATCCTCAATCCTCAATCTTCAATCCTCAGTACTCAATCTTCAATCCTCAATCCTGAATCCTCAATCCTCAATTTTAATTCTTCAATCCTCAATACCCTATCCTCAATCTTCAATCCTCAATCCTCAATCCTCAATTCTCAATCCTCAATCCTCAGTCCTCATCCTCAATTCTCAATCCTCAACCCTCAATCCTCAAACCACGATCCTCAACCGTCAGTCCTCATCCTCAATCCTCAATCCTTATTCCTCAGTCCTCAACCTTCAATCCTCAATACTCAATTTTCAATCCTCAATTCTCAATCCTCAATCCTCAATCCTCAATCCTCAATCCTCAATCCTCAATCCTCAATCTTCAATCCTCAGTACTCAATCTTCAATCCTCAATCCTGAATCCTCAATCCTCAATTTTAATTCTTCAATCCTCAATACCCTATCCTCAATCTTCAATCCTCAATCCTCAATCCTCAATCCTCAATCCTCAATCCTCAGTCCTCATCCTCAATTCTCAATCCTCAACCCTCAATCCTCAAACCACGATCCTCAACCGTCAGTCCTCGTCCTCAATCCTCAACCCTCAATCCTCAATCCTCAATCTTCAATCATCAATACTCAATCTTCAATCCTCAATCCTCAATCCTCAATCCCCAATCCTCAATTTTCAATCCTCAATCCTCAACTCTCAATCCTCAATACTCAACCTTCAATCCTCAATACACAATCTTCAATCCTCAATCCTCCATACTCAATCCTCAATCCTCAATCCTCAATCCTCAATATTCAACACACAACCCTCAACCATCAATCCTCAATACTCAACCATCAATCCTCAATTCTCAATACTCAATAGAATACCCTGAATTCTCATCGTTCAATACTCAATCCACAAAAATCAATAATCAAATCTCACCCCTCAAACATCAATTCTCAACACTCAATCCTCAACACTCAGTCCTCTCTCTTCAATCCTCCATCCTCAATCCTCAATCCTCAATCTTCAATCCTCAATACTCAATATTCAATCCTCAATCCTCAGTCCTCAAACCTCAATTCTGAATCCTCAATCCTGAATCCTCAATCTTCAGCCCTCAGTCCTCGACAATCAATTGTCAATCCTCAATCATCAATAGAACATCCGCAATTCACAGTTTTCAATACTCGATACTCAACCTGCAATCTTGAAATCTCTATCCACAAACATTAATTCCCATCACTCAACACTCAACACTCAGTCCCCAATCCTCAATATTCAATCCTCAATCCTCAATCCTCAAAACTCAATCCTCAATCTTCAATCCTCAATAATCAATATTCAATCGTAAATCCTCAATCCTCAATCCTCAATCCTCAATCCTCAATCCTCAACCCTCAATCCTCAATCCTCAATCTTCAATCCTCAATACTCAATCTTCAAACCTCAATACTCAATCCTCAATCCTCAATCCTCATTCTTCAATACTCAATACCCAATCCTCAATCTTCAATCCTTAATCCTCAATCTTCAATCCTCAATCCCCAGTCCTCAATCCTCAATCCTCAATACTCAATCTTCAATCCTCAATCCTCAATCCTCAATCCTCAATCCTCATTCTTCAATCCTCAATACCCAATCCTCAATCTTCAATCCTCAATACTCAGTCCTCAATTCTCAATCCTCAATCCTCAGTCCTCAGTCCTCAAACCTCAATCCTCAACCCTCAGCCCGCATCTTCAATCCTCCATCCTCAATCCTCAATCCTCAATCTTCAATCCTCAATACTCAATCTTGAGTCCTCAATCCTAGGTCCTCAATCCTCAATCCTCAATCCTGAATCCTCAATCCTCAATCCTCAGTCCCCAATCCTCAATCCTCAATCCTCAATCCTCATTCTTCAATCCTCAATTCCCAATCCTCAATCTTCAATCCTCAATCCTCAATCCTTAACTCTCAATCCTCAATCCTCAGTCCTCAGACCTCAAACCTCAATCCTCAACCCTCAGCCCTCATCGTCAATCCTCAACCCTCAGTTATCAATCCTCAATATTCAATACTCAATCGCCAATCCTCAGTCCTCAATACTCAATCGTCAATCCTCAGTCCTCAATCCTCAATCCTCAATACTCGTATCTCAAACCTCAATCCTCAATCCTCAATCCTCATTCTTCAATCCTCAATACCCAATCCTCAATCTTCACTCCTCAATCCTCAATCCTCAATTCTCAATCCTCAATCCTCAGTCCTCAGTCCTCAAACCTCAATCCTCACCCTCAGCCCTCATACTCAATCCTCAATCCTCATTCCTCTGTCCTCAACCTTCAATCCTCAATACTCAATTTTCAATCCTCAATCCTCAATCCTCAATCCTCAATCCTCAATCCATAATCCTCAATCGTCAATCCTCAATCTTCAATACTCAGTCCTCAATCCTCAATCGTGAATCCTCAATACTAAACCATCAATCCTCAATTCTCAATACTCAATAGAACATCCAGAATTCTCAGGATTCAATACTCAAACCTCAAACCTCAAACCTCAGTCATCATCCTCAATCCTCAATCCTCAATCCTAAATCCTCACTCATCAACCCTCAATCTTCAATACTCAATCCTCAATCCTCAATCCGCAATCCTCAATCCTCAATCCTCAACCTTCAATCCTCAATACTCAATCTTCAATCCTCAATCCTGAATCCTCAATCCTCAATCCTAATTCTTCAATCCTCAATACCCAATCCTCAATCTTCAATCCTCAATCCTCAGTACCCAATCCTCAATCTTCAATCCTCAATCCTCAATCCTCAATTCTCTATACTCAATCCTCAGACCTCAGACCTCAAACCTCAATCCTCAACCCTCAGCCCTCATCGTCAATCCTCAATCCTCAATCCTCAATCCTCAATCGTCAATTCTCAATCCTCAATCAACATTCTTCAATCCTCAATACCCAATCCTCAATCTTCAATCCTCAATCCTCAATCCTCAATTCTCAATCCTCAATCCTCAATCCTCAATCCTCAATCATCAATCCTCAATCCTCAATGTTCAATCCGCAATACCCAATCCTCAATCTTCAATCCTCAATCCTCAATCCTCAATCCTCAATCCTCAATCCTCAATCCTCAATGAACATTCTTCAATCCTCAATACCCAATCCTCAATCTTCAATCCTCAATCCTCAATCCTTAATTCTCAATCCTCAATCCTCAATCCTCAATCCTCAATCATCAATCCTCAATCCTCAATGTTCAATCCGCAATACCCAATCCTCAAGCTTCTATCCGCAATACTCAATCCTCAATCCTCAATCCTCAATCCTCAATCCTCAATCCTCAACCTTCAATCCTCAATACTCAATCTTCAATCCTCAATCCTCAATCCTCAATCCTCAATCCTCATTCTTCAATCCTCAACACCCAATCCTCAATCTTCAATCCTCAATCGTCAATCCTCAATTCTCAACCCTCATTCCTCAATCCTCAGTCCTCAAACATCAATAGTCAACCCTCAGTCCTCGTCCTCGATCCACAACCCTCAATCCTCGATCCTCAATATTCAATCATCAATATTCAATCTTCAACCCTCAATCCTCAATCCTCAATACTCAATCCTCAATCCTCAATTTTCTATCCTCAATCCTCAATCCTCAATCCTCAATCCTCGATCATCAATCCTCAATCCTCAGTCCTCAAACCTCAATCCTGAATCCACAATCCTGAACCCTCAATATTCAGCCCTCAGACCTCAACAATCAGTTGTGAATCCTCAATCCTCAATAGAATATCCTCAATTCACAGGTTTCAATACTCAATACTCAGCCTGCAATCTTCAAATCTCCATCCACAAACATCAATTCTCATCACTCAACCCTCAATATTCAACGCACAACCCTCAACCATCAATCCTCAATACTCAACCATCAATCCTCAATACTCAGCCATCAATCCTCAATTCTCAATACTCAATAGAATATCCTGAATTCTCACGGTTCAATACTCAATCCACAATATCCAATAATCAAATCTCAATCCTCAAACATTAATTCTCAACACTCAATCCTCAACACTCAGTCTTCTCTCTTCAATCCTCCATCCTCAATCCTCAATCCTCAAGCGTCAATCCTCAATCCTCAATCCTCAACCCTCAATCCACAGTCCTCAAAGCTCAATCCCTAATCCTCAATCCTGAATCCTCAGTCTTCAGCCCTCAGTCCTCAACAATCAATTGTCAATCCTCAGTCCTCCATAGAATATCCTCAATTCACAGTTTTCAATACTCAATCCCCATTCTTCAATCTTCAAATCTCAATCCACAAACATCAATCCTCATCACTCAACCCTCAACACTCAGTCCTCAATCTTCAATCCTCAATCATCAATCCTCAATCTTCAATCCTCAATACTCAATCTTCAATCCTCAATCCTCAATTCTCAATCCTCAATCCTCAACCCCCAATCGTCAATCCTCAATCCCCAATCCTCAAACTTCAATCCTCAATCCTCAATCCTCAATCCTCAGTCCTCAATCTTCGATCCTCAATACTCAATCTGCAATCCTCATTCCTCAGTCCTCACTCCTCAATCCTCACTCTTCAATCCTCAATACCGAATCCTCAATCCTCAATCCTCAATCCTCAATTCTCAATCCTCAATCCTGAATCCTCAGACTTCAAACATCAATACTCAACCCTCAGTCCTCGTCCTCAATCCACAACACTTAATCCTCAATCCTCAATATTCAGTCATTAATATTCAACCTTCAATCCTCAATGCTCAATCCTCTATCCTCAACACTCAAACCTCAATGTTCAATCCTCAATACCCAATCCTCAGTCTTCAATCCTCTATCCTCATTCCTCATTCCTCAATCCTCAATCCTCAGTCCTCAAACCTCAATCCTGAATCCTCAAACCTGAATCCTCAATCTTCGTCCCTAAGTCCTCAACGATCAGTTGTCATTCCTCAATCCTCAATAGAATATCCTCAATTCACAGTTTTCAATACTCAATACTCAATCTGCAATCTTCAGACCTCTATCCACAAACATCAATTCTCATCACTCAACCCTCAATACTCAGTCCCCAATCCTCAATCTTCAATCCTCAATCCTCAATCCTCAATCCTCAATCTTAATCTTCAATCCTCAGTACTCAATCTTCTATTCTCAATCCTCAATCCTCAATCCTCAATCCTCAATCTTCAATCCTCAATACTCAATCCTCAATCCTCAATCCTCATTCTTCAATCCTCAATACCCAATCCTCAATACCCAATCCTCAATCCTCAATCCTCAATCCTCAATCCTCAATCCTCAATCCTCATTCTTCAATCCTCAACACCCAATCCTCAACCTTCAATCCTCAATCCTCAATCCTCAATCCTCAATTCTCAATCCTCATTCCTCAATCCTCAGTCCTCAAACATCAGTCGTCAACCCTCAGGCCTCAAAACTCAACCCCTAATCCTCAATACTGAATCCTCAATCTTCAGCCCCCAGTCCTCAACAATCAATAGTCAATCCTCAGTCCTCCATAGAATATCCTCAATTCACAGTTTTCAATACTCAATCCCCATTCCTCAATCTTCAAATCTCAATCCACAATCATCAATTCTCCTCACTCAACCCTCAAAACTCAGTCCTCAATCTTCAATCCTCAATCATCAATCCTCAATCTTCAATCCTCAATACTCAATCTTCAATCCTCAATCCTCAATTCTCAATCCTCAATGCTCAACCCTCAATCGTCAATCCTCAATCCACAATCCTCTATTTTCAATCCTCAATCCTCAATCCTCAATCCTCAGTCCACAATCTTCGATCCTCAATACTCAATCTGCAATCCTCAATCCTCAGTCCTCACTCCTCAATCCTCATTCTTCAATCCTCAATATCGAATCCTCAATCTTCAATCCTCAATCCTCAATCCTCAGTTCTCAATCCTCAATCCTGAATCTTCAGACTTCAAACATCAATACTCAACCCTCAGTCCTCGTCCTCAATCCACAACCCTCAATCCTCAATCCTCAATATTCAGTCATTAATATTCAACCTTCAATCCTCAATGCTCAATCCTCTATCCTCAACACTCAATCCTCAATGTTCAATCCTCAATACCCAATCCTCAGTCTTCAATCCTCAATCCTCAATCCTCAATCCTCAATCCTCAATCCTCAGTCCTCAATCCTCAATACTCAATCCTCAATACTCAATCCTCAATCCTCAATCCTCAATCCTCAATCCTCATTCCTCAATCGTCAATCTTCAGTCCTCAATACTCAATCTTCAATCCTCAATCCTCAATACTCAATACTCAATCCTCATTCTTCAATCCTCAATACCCAATCCTCAATCTTCAACCCTCAATCCTCAATGCTCAGTCCTCAATCCTCAATCTTCAATCCTCAATCCTCAATCCTCAATCCTCAATCCTCAATCCTCAATCCTCAATCCTCAATCCTCAATCCTCAATCTTCAATCCTCAATACTCAATACTCAATCCTCAATCCTCATTCTTCAATCCTCAATACCCAATCCTCAATACCCAATCTTCAATCCTCAATCCTCAATCCTCAATCCTCAATCCTCAATCCTCATTCTTCAATCCTCAACACCCAATCCTCAACCTTCAATCCTCAATCCTCAATCCTCAATTCTCAATCCTCATTCCTCAATCCTCAGTCCTCAAACATCAGTCGTCAACCCTCAGGCCTCAAAACTCAACCCCTAATCCTCAATACTGAATCCTCAATCTTCAGCCCTCAGTCCTCAACAATCAATTGTCAATCCTCAGTCCTCCATTGAATATCCTCAATTCACAGTTTTCAATACTCAATCCCCATTCTTCAATCTTCAAATCTCAATCCACAATCATCAATTCTCCTCACTCAACCCTCAAAACTCAGTCCTCAATCTTCAATCCTCAATCATCAATCCTCAATCTTCAATCCTCAATACTCAATCTTCAATCCTCAATCCTCAATTCTCAATCCTCAATGCTCAACCCTCAATCGTCAATCCTCAATCCCCAATCCTCTATTTTCAATCCTCAATCCTCAATCCTCAATCCTCAGTCCTCAATCTTCGATCCTCAATACTCAATCTGCAATCCTCAATCCTCAGTCCTCACTCCTCAATCCTCATTCTTCAATCCTCAATATCGAATCCTCAATCTTCAATCCTCAATCCTCAATCCTCATTTCTCAATCCTCAATCCTGAATCTTCAGACTTCAAACATCAATACTCAACCCTCAGTCCTCGTCCTCAATCCACAACCCTCAATCCTCAATCCTCAATATTCAGTCATTAATATTCAACCTTCAATCCTCAATGCTCAATCCTCTATCCCCAACACTCAATCCTCAATGTTCAATCCTCAATACCCAATCCTCAGTCTTCAATCCTCAATCCTCAATCCTCAATCCTCAATCCTCAATCCTCAGTCCTCAATCCTCAATACTCAATCCTCAATCCTCGATCCTCAATCCTCAATCCTCAGTCCTCAAACCTCAATCCTGAATCCACAATCCTGATCCCTCAATATTCAGCCCTCAGACCTCAACAATCAGTTGTGAATCCTCAATCCTCAATAGAATATCCTCAATTCACGGTTTTCAATACTCAATACACAACCTGCAATCTTCAGACCTCTATCCACAAACATCAATTCTCATCACTCAACCCTCAATACTCAGTCCCCAATCCTCAATCTTTAATCCTCAATCCTCTATCCTCAACACTCAATCCTCAATGTTCAATCCGCAATACCCAACCCTCAGTCTTCAATCCTCAATCCTCAATCCTCAATCCTCAATCCTCAATCCTCAATCCTCAATCCTCAATCCTCAATCCTCAATCGTCAATATTCAATTCTCAATACTCAATCTTCAATCCTCAATCCTGAATTCTCAATACTAAATCCTCATTCTTCAATACTCAATACCCAATCCTCAATCTTCAATCCTCAATCCTCAATTCTCAATCCTCAATCCTCAATCCTCAGACCTCAAGCATCAATACTCAACCCTCAGTCCTCGTCCTCAATCCACAACCCCCAATACTCAATCCTCAATCTTCAATTCTCAATCTTCAATCCTCAATCCTCAATCCTCGGTCCTCAAACCACAATCCTGAATCCTCAATCCTGAATCCTCAACCTTCAGCCCTCAGTCCTCAACAATCAGTTGTCAATCCTCAATCCTCAAGAGAATATCATCAATTCACAGTTTTCAATACTCAATACTCAATCTGCAATCTTCAAATCTCTATCCACAAGCATCAATTCTCATCACTCATCCCTCAACACTCAATCCTCAATCTTCAATCATCAATCCTCAATCCTCAATCCTCAATCCTCATTCTTCAATCCTCAATACCCAATCCTCAATACCCAATCTCCAATCCTCAATCCTCAATCCTCAATCCTCAATCCTCAATCAACATTCTTCAATCCTCAATACCCAATCCTCAATCTTCAATCCTCAATCCTCAATCCTCAATTCTCAATCCTCAATCCTCAATCCTCAATCCTCAATCATCAATCCTCAATCCTCAATGTACAATCCGCAATACCCAATCCTCAATCTTCTATCCGCAATCCTCAATCCTCAATCCTCAATCCTCAATCCTCAATCCTCAATCTTCAATCCGCAATACTCAATCTTCAATCCTCAATTCCGAATCCTCAATCCTCAATCCTCATTCTTCAATCCTCAACACCCAATCCTCAATCTTCAATCCTCAATCCTCAATCCTCAATTCTCAACCCTCATTCCTCAATCCTCAGTCCTCAAACATCAATAGTCAACCCTCAGTCCTCGTCCTCAATCCACAACACTCAATCCTCGATCCTCAATCTTCAATCATCAATATTCAATCTTCAACCCTCAATCCTCAATCCTCAATACTCAATCCTCAATCCTCAATGTTCTATCCTCAATACGCAATCCTCAACCTACAATCCTCAATCCTCAATACTTAATCCTCGATCCTCAATCCTCAATCCTCAGTCCTCAAACCTCAATCCTGAATCCACAATCCTGAACCCTCAATATTCAGCCCTCAGACCTCAACAGTCAGTTGTGAATCCTCAATCCTCAATAGAATATCCTCAAATCACAGGTTTCAATACTCAATCCCCATTCTTCAATCTTCAAACCTCAATCCACAAACATCAATTCTCATCACTCAACCCTCAACACTCAGTCCTCAATCTTCAATCCTCAATCATCAATCCTCAATCTTCAATCCTCAATACTCAATCTTCAATCCTCAATCCTCAATTCTCAATCCTCAATGCTCAACCCTCAATCGTCAATCCTCAATCCTCAATCCTCAATCCTCAATCATCAATCCTCATTCCTCAATGTACAATCCGCAATACCCAATCCTCAATCTTCTATCCGCAATCCTCAATCCTCAATCCTCAATCCTCAATCAACATTCTTCAATCCTCAATACCCAATCCTCAATCTTCAATCCTCATTTCTCAATCCTCAATTCACAATCCTCAATCCTCAATCCTCAATCCTCAATCCTCAATCATCAATCCTCATTCCTCAATGTACAATCCGCAATACCCAATCCTCAATCTTCTATCCGCAATCCTCAATCCTCAATCCTCAATCCTCAATCCTCAATCCTCAATCCTCAATCCTCAGTCCTCAATCTTCGATCCTCAATACTCAATCTGCAATCCTCAATCCTCAGTCCTCACTCCTCAATCCTCATTCTTCAATCCTCAATATCGAATCCTCAATCTTCAGTCCTCAATCTTCAATACTCAATTCTCAATCCTCTATACTCAATCTTCAATCCTAAATCCTCAATCCTCAATACTCAATCCTCATTCTTCAATCCTCAAAACCCAATCCTCAATCTTCAATCCTCAATCCTCAATCCTCAATTCTCAATCCTCAATCCTCAATCCTCAGACCTCAAACATTAATACTCAACCCTCAGTCCTCGTCCTCAATCCACAACCCTCAATCCTCGATCCTCAATCTTCAATCAGCAATATGCAATCTTCAATCCTCAATCCTCAATCCTCAACACTCAGTCCTCAAACCTCAACCCTCAATCCCCAAACCTCAATCCTCAGCCGTCAGTCCTCGTCCTCAATCCTCAACCCTCAATCCTCAATCCACAATCTTCAATCCTCAATACTCAATATTCAATCCTCAATCCTCAATACTCAATCTTCAATCCTCAATCCTCAATAATCAATCCTCAATCCACATTCTTCAATCCTCAATACCCAATCCTCAATCTTCATTCCTCAATCCTCAATCCTCAATTCTCAATCCTCAATCCTCAGTCCTCAGTCCTCAAACCTCAATCCTCAACCCTCAGCCCTCATCCTCAATCCTCAATCCTCAATACTCAATCCTCAATCGTCAAACCTCAGTCCCCAATCCTCATTCATCAATCCTCAATCCTCAATCCTCAATCGTCAATCCACAATCTTCAATCCTCAATACTCAATCTTCAATCCTCAATCCTCAATCCTCAATCCTCAATCCTCAATCCTCAATCCCCAATCTTCAATCCTCAATACTCAGTCTTCAATCCTCAATCCTCAATCCTCAATCCTCAATCCTCATTCTTCAATCCTCAATACCCAATCCTCAATCTTCAATCCTCAACCCTCAAACCTCAATCCTCAACCGTCAGTACTCGTCCTCAATCCTCAACCCTTAATACTCATTCCTCCCATCTTCAATCATCAATACTGAATCTTCAATCCTCAATCCACAATCCTCAATCCTCAATCCTCAATCTTAATCTTCAATCCGCAGTACTCAATCTTCAATCCTCAATCCTCAATCCTCAATCCTCAATCCTCAATCCTCAATCTTCAATCCTCAATACTCAATCTTCAACCCTCGATCCTCAATCCTCAATCCTCAATCCTTAATCCTCAATCCTCATTCTTCAATCCTCATTACCGAATCCTCAATCTTCTATCCTCAATCCTCAATCCTCAATTCTCAATCCTCAATCCTGAATCCTCAGACTTCAAGCATCAATACTCAACCATCAGTCCTCGTCCTCAATCCTCAATATTCAGTCATGAATATTCAACGTTCAATCCTCAATCCTCAATCCTCTATCCTCAACACTCAATCCTCAATGTTCAATCCTCAATACCCAATCCTCAGTCTTCAATCCTCAATCCTCAATCCTCAATCCTCAATCCTCAATCCTCAGTCCTCAAACCTCAATCCTGATTCCTCATCCCTGAATTCTCAATGTTCAGCCCTAAGTCCTCAACAGTCAGTTGACAATCCTCAATCCTCAATAGAATATCCTCAGTTCACGGTTTTCAATACTCAATGCTCAATCTGCAACCTTCAGACCTCTATCCACAAACATCAATTCTCATCACTCAACCCTCAATACTCAGTCCACAATCCTCAATCTTCAATCCTCAATCCTCTATCCTCAACACTCAATCCTCAATGTTCAATACTCAATACCCAACCCTCAGTCTTCAATCCTCAATCCTCAATCCTCAATCCTCAATCCTCAATCCTCAATCCTCAATCCTCAATCCTCAATCCTCAATCGTCAATATTCAATCCTCAATACTCAATCTTCAATCCTCAATCCTCAATACTCAATACTCAATCCTCATTCTTCAATCCTCAATACCCAATCCTCAATCTTCAATCCTCAATCCTCAAATCTCAACCCTCAATCCTCAATCCTCAGACCTCAAACATCAATACTCAACTCTCAGTCCTCGTCCTCAATCCACAACCCCCAATACTCAATCCTCAATCTTCAATTCTCAATCTTCAATCCTCAATCCTCAATCCTCGGTCCTCAAACCACAATCCTGAATCCTCAATCCTGAATCCTCAACCTTCAGCCCTCGGTCCTCAACAATCAGTTGTCAATCCTCAATCCTCAAGAGAATATCATCAATTCACAGTTTTCAATACTCAGTACACAATCTGCAATCTTCAAATCTCTATCCACAAACATCAATTCTCATCACTCATCCCTCAACACTCAATCCTCAATCTTCAATCCTCAGGCCTCAATCCTCAATCCTCAATCCTCATTCTTCAATCCTCAATACCCAATCCTCAATACCCAATCTTCAATCCTCAATCCTCAATCCTCAATCTTCAATCCTCAATCCTCATTCTTCAATCCTCAACACCCAATCCTCAATCTTCAATCCTCAATCCTCAATCCTCAATTCTCAATCCTCATTCCTCAATCCTCAGTCCTCAAACATCAATCGTCAAACCTCAGTCCTCAAAACTCAATCCCTAATCCTCAATACTGAATCCTCAATCTTCAGCCCTCAGTCCTCAACAATCAATAGTCAATCCTCAGTCCTCCATAGAATATCCTCAATTCACAGTTTTCAATGCTCAATCCCCATTCTTCAATCTTCAAATCTCAATCCCCAAACATCAATTCTCATCACTCAACCCTCAACACTCAGTCCTCAATCTTCAATACTCAATCATCAATCCTCAATCTTCAATCCTCAATCCTCAATCCTCAATTCTCAATCCTCTATACTCAATCTTCAATCCTAAATCCTCAATCCTCAATCCTCAATCCTCATTCTTCAATCCTCAAAACCCAATCCTCAATCTTCAATCCTCAATCCTCTATCCTCAATTCTCAATCCTCAATCCTCAATCCTCAGACCTCAAACATTAATACTCAACCCTCAGTCCTCGTCCTCAATCCAAAACCCTCAATCCTCGATCCTCAATCTTCAATCAGCAATATTCAATCTTCAATCCTCAATCCTCATTCCTCAATACTCAATCCTCAATCCTCAATGTTCTGTCCTCAATACGCAATCCTCATTCTTCAATTCTCAATCCTCAATCCTCAATCCTCAATCCTCAATCCTCAATCCTCAATCCTCAGTCCTCAAACCTCAATCCTGAATCATCAGTCCTGAATCATCAATCTTCTGCCTTCAGTCCTCAACAATCAGTTGTCAATCCTCAATCCTCAATAGAATATCCTCAATTCACAGTTTTCAATACTCAGTCCCCATTCTTCAATCTTCAAATCTCTATCCACAAACATCAATTCTCATCACTCAACCATCAACACTCAGTCCTCAACCATCAATCCTCAATCCTCAATCCTCAATCGTCAATCTTCAACCCTCAATACTCAATCTTCAATCCTCAATCCTCAATCCCCAATCCTCAATCCTCATTCTTCAATCCTCAATACTCAATCCTCAACCTTGAATCCTCAAACCTCAATCCTCAATCCTCAATCCTCAATCCTCAATCCTCAATCCTCAATCCTCAATCCTCAATCCTCAATCGTCAATATTCAATCCTCAATACTCAATCTTCAATCCTCAATCCTCAATACTCAATACTCAATCCTCATTCTTCAATCCTCAATACCCAATCCTCAATCTTCAATCCTCAATCCTCAAATCTCAACCCTCAATCCTCAATCCTCAGACCTCAAACATCAATACTCAACTCTCAGTCCTCGTCCTCAATCCACAACCCCCAATACTCAATCCTCAATCTTCAATTCTCAATCTTCAATCCTCAATCCTCAATCCTCGGTCCTCAAACCACAATCCTGAATCCTCAATCCTGAATCCTCAACCTTCAGCCCTCGGTCCTCAACAATCAGTTGTCAATCCTCAATCCTCAAGAGAATATCATCAATTCACAGTTTTCAATACTCAGTACACAATCTGCAATCTTCAAATCTCTATCCACAAACATCAATTCTCATCACTCATCCCTCAACACTCAATCCTCAATCTTCAATCCTCAGGCCTCAATCCTCAATCCTCAATCCTCATTCTTCAATCCTCAATACCCAATCCTCAATACCCAATCTTCAATCCTCAATCCTCAATCCTCAATCTTCAATCCTCAATCCTCATTCTTCAATCCTCAACACCCAATCCTCAATCTTCAATCCTCAATCCTCAATCCTCAATTCTCAATCCTCATTCCTCAATCCTCAGTCCTCAAACATCAATCGTCAAACCTCAGTCCTCAAAACTCAATCCCTAATCCTCAATACTGAATCCTCAATCTTCAGCCCTCAGTCCTCAACAATCAATAGTCAATCCTCAGTCCTCCATAGAATATCCTCAATTCACAGTTTTCAATGCTCAATCCCCATTCTTCAATCTTCAAATCTCAATCCCCAAACATCAATTCTCATCACTCAACCCTCAACACTCAGTCCTCAATCTTCAATACTCAATCATCAATCCTCAATCTTCAATCCTCAATCCTCAATCCTCAATTCTCAATCCTCTATACTCAATCTTCAATCCTAAATCCTCAATCCTCAATCCTCAATCCTCATTCTTCAATCCTCAAAACCCAATCCTCAATCTTCAATCCTCAATCCTCTATCCTCAATTCTCAATCCTCAATCCTCAATCCTCAGACCTCAAACATTAATACTCAACCCTCAGTCCTCGTCCTCAATCCAAAACCCTCAATCCTCGATCCTCAATCTTCAATCAGCAATATTCAATCTTCAATCCTCAATCCTCATTCCTCAATACTCAATCCTCAATCCTCAATGTTCTGTCCTCAATACGCAATCCTCATTCTTCAATTCTCAATCCTCAATCCTCAATCCTCAATCCTCAATCCTCAATCCTCAATCCTCAGTCCTCAAACCTCAATCCTGAATCATCAGTCCTGAATCATCAATCTTCTGCCTTCAGTCCTCAACAATCAGTTGTCAATCCTCAATCCTCAATAGAATATCCTCAATTCACAGTTTTCAATACTCAGTCCCCATTCTTCAATCTTCAAATCTCTATCCACAAACATCAATTCTCATCACTCAACCATCAACACTCAGTCCTCAACCATCAATCCTCAATCCTCAATCCTCAATCGTCAATCTTCAACCCTCAATACTCAATCTTCAATCCTCAATCCTCAATCCCCAATCCTCAATCCTCATTCTTCAATCCTCAATACTCAATCCTCAACCTTGAATCCTCAAACCTCAATCCTCAATCCTCAATCCTCAATCCTCAATCCTCAATCTTCAATCCTCAGTCACAAATCCTCAATCGTCAATACTCACTCCTCAATCCTCAATCTTCAATCCTGAATAATCAGTCTTCAATCCTCAATCCTCAATCCTCAATCCCCAATCAACATTCTTCAATCCTCAATACCCAATCCTCAATCTTCAATCCTCAATCCTCAATCCTCAATTCTCAATACTCAATCCTCAATCCTCAATCCTCCATTATCAATCCTCAATCCTCAATGTTCAATCCGCAATACCCAATCCTCAATCTTCTATCCGCAATCCTCAATCCTCAATCCTCAATCCTCAATCCTCGATCCTCAATCCTCAATCTTCAATCCTCAATACTCAATCTTCAATCCTCAATCCTCAATCCTCAATCCTCAATCCTCATTCTTCAATCCTCAACACCCAATCCTCAATCTTCAATCCTCAATCCTCAATCCTCAATTCTCAACCCTCATTCCTCAATCCTCAGTCCTCAAACATCAATAGTCAACCCTCAGTCCTCGTCCTCAATCCACAACCCTCAATCCTCTATCCTCAATCTTCAATCATCAATATTCAATCTTCAACCCTCAATCCTCAATCCTCAATACTCAATACTCAATCCTCAATGTTCTATCCTCAATACGCAATCCTCAACCTTCAATCCTCAATCCTCAATACTCAATCCTCATTCTTCAATCCTCAATACCCAATCCTCAATCTTCAATCCTCAATCCTCAATTCTCAATTCTCAATCCTCAATCCTCAGACCTCAAACATCAATACTCAACCATCAGTACTCGTCCTCAATCCACAACCCCTAATACTCAATCCTCAATCTTCAATTCTCAATCTTCAATCCTCAATCCTCAATCCTCGGTCCTCAAACCACAGTCCTGAATCCTCAATCCTGAATCCTCAACCTTCAGCCCTCAGTCCTCAACAATCGGTTGTCAATCCTCAATCCTCAAGAGAATATAATCAATTCACAGTTTTCAATACTCAATACTCAATCTGCAATCTTCAAATCTCTATCCACAAACATCAATTCTCATCACTCATCCCTCAACACTCAATCCTCAATCTTCAATCCTCAATCCTCAATCCTCAATCCTCAATCCTCACTCTTCAATCCTCAATACCCAATCCTCAATACCCAATCTCCAATCCTCAATCCTCAATCCTCAATCCTCAATCCTCAATCCTCATTCTTCAATCCTCAGCACCCAATCCTCAATCTTCAATCCACAATCCTCAATCCTCAATTCTCAATCCTCATTCCTCAATCCTCAGTCCTCAAACATCAATCGTCAACCCTCAGTCCTCAAAACTCAATCCCTAATCCTCAATACTGAATCCTCAATCTTCAGCCCTCAGTCCTCAACAATCAATAGTCAATCCTCAGTCGTCCATAGAATATCCTCAATTCACAGTTTTCAATACTCAATCCCCATTCTTCAATCTTCAAATCTCAATCCACAAACATCAATTCTCATCACTCAACCCTCAACACTCAGTCCTCAATCTTCAATCCTCAATCATCAATCCTCAACCTTCAATCCTCAATACTCAATCTTCAATCCTCAATCCTCAATTCTCAATCCTCAATGCTCAACCCTCAATCGTCAATCCTCAATCCCCAATCCTCAATCTTCAATCCTCAATCCTCAATCCTCAATCCTCAGTCCTCAATCTTCGATCCTCAATACTCAATCTGCAATCCTCAATCCTCAGTCCTCACTCCTCAATCCTCATTCTTCAATCCTCAATATCGAATCCTCAATCTTCAATCCTCAATCCTCAATCCTCAATTCTCAATCCTCTATACTCAATCTTCAATCCTAAATCCTCAATCCTCAATCCTCAATCCTCATTCTTCAATCCTCAATCCTCAATCTTCAGACCTCAAACATTAATACTCAACCCTCAGTCCTCGTCCTCAATCCACAACCCTCAATCCTCGATCCTCAATCTTCAATCAGCAATATTCAATCTTCAATCCTCAATCCTCAATCCTCAATACTCAATCCTCAATCCTCAATGTTCTGTCCTCAATACGCAATCCTCATTCTTCAATTCTCAATCCTCAATCCTCAATCCTCAATCCTCAATCCTCAATCCTCAATCCTCAGTCCTCAAACCTCAATCCTGAATCATCAGTCCTGAATCATCAATCTTCTGCCTTCAGTCCTCAACAATCAGTTGTCAATCCTCAATCCTCAATAGAATATCCTCAATTCACAGTTTTCAATACTCAATCCCCATTCTTCAATCATAAAATCTCTATCCACAAACATCAATTCTCATCACTCAACCATCAACACTCAGTCCTCAATCATCAATCCTCAAACCTCAATCCTCAATCGTCAATCTTCAACCCTCAATACTCAATCTTCAATCCTCAATCCTCAATCCCCAATCCTCAATCCTCATTCTTCAATCCTCAATACTCAATCCTCAATCTTCAATCCTCAAACCTCAATCCTCAATCCTCAATCCTCAATCCTCAATCCTCAATCTTCTATCCTCAGTCACAAATCCTCAATCGTCAATACTCACTCCTCAATCCTCAATCTTCAATCCTGAATAATCAGTCTTCAATCCTCAATCCTCAATCCTCAATCCCCAATCAACATTCTTCAATCCTCAATACCCAATCCTCAAGCTTCAATCCTCAATCCTCAATCCTCAATTCTCAATACTCAATCCTCAATCCTCAATCCTCAATTATCCATCCTCAATCCTCAATGTTCAATCCGCAATACCCAATCCTCAATCTTCTATCCGCAATCCTCAATCCTCAATCCTCAATCCTCAATCCTCGATCCTCAATCCTCAATCTTCAATCCTCAATACTCAATCTTCAATCCTCAATCCTCAATCCTCAATCCTCAATCCTCATTCTTCAATCCTCAACACCCAATCCTCAATCTTCAATCCTCAATCCTCAATCCTCAATTCTCAACCCTCATTCCTCAATCCTCAGTCCTCAAACATCAATAGTCAACCCTCAGTCCTCGTCCTCAATCCACAACCCTCAATCCACTATCCTCAATCTTCAATCATCAATATTCAATCTTCAACCCTCAATCCTCAATCCTCAATACTCAATCCTCAATCCTCAATGTTCTATCCTCAATACGCAATCCTCAACCTTCAATCCTCAATCCTCAATCCTCAATCCTCGATCCTCAATCCTCAATCCTCAGTCCTCAAACCTCAATCCTGATTCCTCAACCCTGAATCCTCAATGTTCAGCCCTAAGTCCTCAACAGTGAGTTCTCAATCCTCAATCCTCAATAGAATATCCTCAATTCACGGTTTTCAATACTCAACACTCAATATGCAATCTTCAGACCTCTATCCACAAACATCAATTCTCATAACTCAACCCTCAATACTCAGTCCCCAATCCTCAACCTTCAATCCTCAATCCTCTATCCTCAACACTCAATCCTCAATGTTCAATCCTCAATACCCAACCCTCAGTCTTCAATCCTCAATCCTCAATCCTCAATCCTCAATCCTCAATCCTCAATCCTCAATCCTCAATCCTCAATCCTCAATCTTCAATATTCAAATCTCAATACTCAATCTTCAATCCTCAATCCTCAATACTCAATACTCAATCCTCATTCTTCAATCCTCAATACCCAATCCTCAATCTTCAATCCTCAATCCTCAATTCTCAATCCTCAATCCTCAATCCTCAGACCTCAAACATCAATACTCAACCCTCAGTCCTCGTCCTCAATCCACAACCGCTAATACTCAATCCTCAATCTTCAATTCTCAATCTTCAATCCTCAATCCTCAATCCTCGGTCCTCAAACCACAGTCCTGAATCCTCAATCCTGAATCCTCAACCTTCAGCCCTCAGTCCTCAACAATCGGTTGTCAATCCTCAATCCTCAAGAGAATATCATCAATTCACAGTTTTCAATACTCAATACTCAATCTGCAATCTTCAAATCTCTATCCACAAACATCAGTTCTCATCACTCATCCCTCAACACTCAATCCTCAATCTTCAATCCTCAATCCTCAATCCTCAATCCTCAATCCTCATTCTTCAATCCTCAATACCCAATCCTCAATACCCAATCTCCAATCCTCAATCCTCAATCCTCAATCCTCAATACTCAATCTTCAATCCTCAATCCTCAATACTCAATACTCAATCCTCATTCTTCAATCCTCAATACCCAATCCTCAATCTTCAATCCTCAATCCTCAAATCTCAATCCTCAATCCTCAATCCTCAGACCTCAAACATCAATACTCAACTCTCAGTCCTCGTCCTCAATCCACAACCCCCAATACTCAATCCTCAATCTTCAATTCTCAATCTTCAATCCTCAATCCTCAATCCTCGGTCCTCAAACCACAATCCTGAATCCTCAATCCTGAATCCTCAACCTTCAGCCCTCAGTCCTCAACAATCAGTTGTCAATCCTCAATCCTCAAGAGAATATCATCAATTCACAGTTTTCAATACTCAGTACACAATCTGCAATCTTCAAATCTCTATCCACAAACATCAATTCTCATCACTCATCCCTCAACACTCAATCCTCAATCTTCAATCCTCAGGCCTCAATCCTCAATCCTCAATCCTCATTCTTCAATCCTCAATACCCAATCCTCAATACCCAATCTTCAATCCTCAATCCTCAATCCTCAATCTTCAATCCTCAATCCTCATTCTTCAATCCTCAACACCCAATCCTCAATCTTCAATCCTCAATCCTCAATCCTCAATTCTCAATCCTCATTCCTCAATCCTCAGTCCTCAAACATCAATCGTCAAACCTCAGTCCTCAAAACTCAATCCCTAATCCTCAATACTGAATCCTCAATCTTCAGCCCTCAGTCCTCAACAATCAATAGTCAATCCTCAGTCCTCCATAGAATATCCTCAATTCACAGTTTTCAATGCTCAATCCCCATTCTTCAATCTTCAAATCTCAATCCCCAAACATCAATTCTCATCACTCAACCCTCAACACTCAGTCCTCAATCTTCAATACTCAATCATCAATCCTCAATCTTCAATCCTCAATCCTCAATCCTCAATTCTCAATCCTCTATACTCAATCTTCAATCCTAAATCCTCAATCCTCAATCCTCAATCCTCATTCTTCAATCCTCAAAACCCAATCCTCAATCTTCAATCCTCAATCCTCTATCCTCAATTCTCAATCCTCAATCCTCAATCCTCAGACCTCAAACATTAATACTCAACCCTCAGTCCTCGTCCTCAATCCAAAACCCTCAATCCTCGATCCTCAATCTTCAATCAGCAATATTCAATCTTCAATCCTCAATCCTCATTCCTCAATACTCAATCCTCAATCCTCAATGTTCTGTCCTCAATACGCAATCCTCATTCTTCAATTCTCAATCCTCAATCCTCAATCCTCAATCCTCAATCCTCAATCCTCAATCCTCAGTCCTCAAACCTCAATCCTGAATCATCAGTCCTGAATCATCAATCTTCTGCCTTCAGTCCTCAACAATCAGTTGTCAATCCTCAATCCTCAATAGAATATCCACAATTCACAGCTTTCAATACTCAGTCCCCATTCTTCAATCTTCAAATCTCTATCCACAAACATCAATTCTCATCACTCAACCATCAACACTCAGTCCTCAACCATCAATCCTCAATCCTCAATCCTCAATCGTCAATCTTCAACCCTCAATACTCAATCTTCAATCCTCAATCCTCAATCCCCAATCCTCAATCCTCATTCTTCAATCCTCAATACTCAATCCTCAATCTTCAATCCTCAAACCTCAATCCTCAATCCTCAATCCTCAATCCTCAATCCTCAATCTTCAATCCTCAGTCACAAATCCTCAATCGTCAATACTCACTCCTCAATCCTCAATCTTCAATCCTGAATAATCAGTCTTCAATCCTCAATCCTCAATCCTCAATCCCCAATCAACATTCTTCAATCCTCAATACCCAATCCTCAATCTTCAATCCTCAATCCTCAATCCTCAATTCTCAATACTCAATCCTCAATCCTCAATCCTCCATTATCAATCCTCAATCCTCAATGTTCAATCCGCAATACCCAATCCTCAATCTTCTATCCGCAATCCTCAATCCTCAATCCTCAATCCTCAATCCTCGATCCTCAATCCTCAATCTTCAATCCTCAATACTCAATCTTCAATCCTCAATCCTCAATCCTCAATCCTCAATCCTCATTCTTCAATCCTCAACACCCAATCCTCAATCTTCAATCCTCAATCCTCAATCCTCAATTCTCAACCCTCATTCCTCAATCCTCAGTCCTCAAACATCAATAGTCAACCCTCAGTCCTCGTCCTCAATCCACAACCCTCAATCCTCTATCCTCAATCTTCAATCATCAATATTCAATCTTCAACCCTCAATCCCCAATCCTCAATACTCAATACTCAATCCTCAATGTTCTATCCTCAATACGCAATCCTCAACCTTCAATCCTCAATCCTCAATACTCAATCCTCATTCTTCAATCCTCAATACCCAATCCTCAATCTTCAATCCTCAATCCTCAATTCTCAATCCTCAATCCTCAATCCTCAGACCTCAAACATCAATACTCAACCATCAGTCCTCGTCCTCAATCCACAACCCCTAATACTCAATCCTCAATCTTCAATTCTCAATCTTCAATCCTCAATCCTCAATCCTCGGTCCTCAAACCACAGTCCTGAATCCTCAATCCTGAATCCTCAACCTTCAGCCCTCAGTCCTCAACAATCGGTTGTCAATCCTCAATCCTCAAGAGAATATAATCAATTCACAGTTTTCAATACTCAATACTCAATCTGCAATATTCAAATCTCTATCCACAAACATCAATTCTCATCACTCATCCCTCAACACTCAATCCTCAATCTTCAATCCTCAATCCTCAATCCTCAATCCTCAATCCTCACTCTTCAATCCTCAATACCCAATCCTCAATACCCAATCTCCAATCCTCAATCCTCAATCCTCAATCCTCAATCCTCATTCTTCAATCCTCAACACCCAATCCTCAATCTTCAATCCACAATCCTCAATCCTCAATTCTCAATCCTCATTCCTCAATCCTCAGTCCTCAAACATCAATCGTCAACCCTCAGTCCTCAAAACTCAATCCCTAATCCTCAATACTGAATCCTCAATCTTCAGCCCTCAGTCCTCAACAATCAATAGTCAATCCTCAGTCGTCCATAGAATATCCTCAATTCACAGTTTTCAATACTCAATCCCCATTCTTCAATCTTCAAATCTCAATCCACAAACATCAATTCTCATCACTCAACCCTCAACACTCAGTCCTCAATCTTCAATCCTCAATCATCAATCCTCAACCTTCAATCCTCAATACTCAATCTTCAATCCTCAATCCTCAATTCTCAATCCTCAATGCTCAACCCTCAATCGTCAATCCTCAATCCCCAATCCTCAATCTTCAATCCTCAATCCTCAATCCTCAATCCTCAGTCCTCAATCTTCGATCCTCAATACTCAATCTGCAATCCTCAATCCTCAGTCCTCACTCCTCAATCCTCATTCTTCAATCCTCAATATCGAATCCTCAATCTTCAATCCTCAATCCTCAATCCTCAATTCTCAATCCTCTATACTCAATCTTCAATCCTAAATCCTCAATCCTCAATCCTCAATCCTCATTCTTCAATCCTCAATCCTCAATCCTCAGACCTCAAACATTAATACTCAACCCTCAGTCCTCGTCCTCAATCCACAACCCTCAATCCTCGATCCTCAATCTTCAATCAGCAATATTCAATCTTCAATCCTCAATCCTCAATCCTCAATACTCAATCCTCAATCCTCAATGTTCTGTCCTCAATACGCAATCCCCATTCTTCAATTCTCAATCCTCAATCCTCAATCCTCAATCCTCAATCCTCAATCCTCAATCCTCAGTCCTCAAACCTCAATCCTGAATCATCAGTCCTGAATCATCAATCTTCTGCCTTCAGTCCTCAACAATCAGTTGTCAATCCTCAATCCTCAATAGAATATCCTCAATTCACAGTTTTCAATACTCAATCCCCATTCTTCAATCATAAAATCTCTATCCACAAACATCAATTCTCATCACTCAACCATCAACACTCAGTCCTCAATCATCAATCCTCAATCCTCAATCCTCAATCGTCAATCTTCAACCCTCAATACTCAATCTTCAATCCTCAATAATCAATCTCCAATCCTAGATCCTCAATCCCATACTCAATCCTTAGTCCTCAATCTTCAATCCTCAATCCCCAGTACTCAATCTTCAATCCTCAATGCTCAATCCTCAATCCCCAATCCTCAGTCCTCAGTCCTCAATCCTCAATCCTCAAACCTCAACCCTCAACCGTCAGTACTCGTCCTGAATCCTCGACCCTCAATCCTCAATCCTCAATCTTCAATCCTCAATACTCAATATTCAATCCTCAATCCTCAATCCTCAGTCCTCAATACTCAATCCTCAATCCTCAATCCTCAACCCTCAATCCTCATCCTCAATCCTCATTCTACAATCCTCAATACCCAATCCTCAATCTTCAATCCTCAATCCTCAATCCTCAATTCTCAATCCTCAATCCTCAGTCCTCAGTCCTCAAACATCAATCCTCAAACCTCAGCCCTCATCATCAATCCTCAATCCTCAATCCTCAATCCTCAATTTTCAATCCTCAATACTCAATATTCAATCCTCAATCCTCAGTCCTCAAACCTCAATTCTGAATCCTCAATCCTGCATCCTCAATCTTCAGCACTCAGTCCTCAACAATCCGTTGTCAGTCCTTAATCCCCAATAGAATATCATCAATTCACTGTTTTCAATGCTCAATACTCAATCTGCAATCTTCAAATCTCTATCCAGAAACATCAATTCTCATCACTCAACCCTGGACGCTCAGTCCTCAAAGTTCAATCCTCAATCCTCAACTCTCAACCTTCAATCCTCAATACTGAATCTTCAATCCTCAATCCTCAATCCTCAATCCTCAATCCTCAATCCTCTGTAATCAATCCTCAATCATCAATACTCAATCGTCAATCCTCAGTCCTCAATCCTCAATCCTCAATCCTCGTTCCTCAATCCTCAATCCTCAACCCTCAGTTCTCACCCTCAATTCTCAATTCTCAATCCTCAATCCTCAATCCTCAATCTTCAATCCTCAATAATCAATCTCCAATCCTATGTCCTCATTCTTCAATCCTCATCACCGAATCCTCAGTCTTCAATCCTCTATCCTCAATCCTCAATTCTCAATCCTCAATCCTGAATCCTCAGACTTCAAACATCAATACTCAACCATCAGTCCTCGTCCTCAAACCTCAATATTCAGTCATTAATATTCAACCTTCAATCCTCAATCCTCAATCCTCTATCCTCAACACTCAATCCTCGATGTTCAATCCTCAATACCCAATCCTCAGTCTTCAATCCTCAATCCTCAATCCTCAATCCTCAATCCTCAATCCTCAGTCCTCAAACCTCAATCCTGATTCCTCAACCCTGAATTCTCAATGTTCAGCCCTAAGTCCTCAACAGTCAGTTGTCAATCCTCAATCCTCAATAGAATATCCTCAGTTCACGGTTTTCAATACTCAATACTCAATCTGCAATCTTCACACCTCTATCCACAAACATCAATTCTCATCAGTCAACCCTCAATACTCAGTCCCCAATCCTCAATCTTCAATCCTCAATCCTCTATCCTCAACACTCAATCCTCAATGTTCAATCCTCAATACCCAACCCTCAGTCTTCAATCCTCAATCCTCAATCCTCAATCCTCAATCCTCAATCCTCAATCCTCAATCCTCAATCCTCAATCCTCAATCCACAATCCCCAACCCTCAATCTTCAATCCTCAATACTCAATCTTCAATCCTCAATCCTCAATCCTCAATCCTCGATCCTCAATCCTCAATCTTCAATCCTCAATCCTCAATCCTCTGTAACCAATCCTCAATCTTCAATACTCAATCGTCAATCCTCAGTCCTCAATCCTCAATCCTCAATCCTCGTTCCTCAAACCTCAATCCTCAACCCTCAGTCCTCACACTCAATTCTCAATTCTCAATCCTCAATCCTCACTCCTCAATCTTCAATCCTCAATAATCAATCTCCAATCCTAGATCCTCAATCCCCAATACTCAATCCTTATTCCTCAATCTTCAATCCTCAATCCCCAGTACTCAATCTTCAATCCTCAATGCTCAATCCTCAATCCCCAATCCTCAGTCCTCAGTCCTCAATCCTCAATCCTCAAACCTCAACCCTCAACCGTCAGTACTCGTCCTGAATCCTCGACCCTCAATCCTCAATCCTCAATCTTCAATCCTCAATACTCAATATTCAATCCTCAATCCTCAATCCTCAGTCCTCAATACTCAATCCTCAATCCTCAATCCTCAATCCTCAATCCTCATCCTCAATCCTCATTCTACAATCCTCAATACCCAATCCTCAATCTTCAATCCTCAATCCTCAATCCTCAATTCTCAATCCTCAATCCTCAGTCCTCAGTCCTCAAACCTCAATCCTCAACCCTCAGCCCTCATCCTCAATCCTCAATCCTCAATCCTCAATCCGCAGTCTTCAATCCTCAATACTCAATCTTCAATCCTTAATCCTCAATCCTCGGTCCTCAATCCTCAATCGTCAATCTCCAATCCTGAATACTCAATCTTCAATCCTCAATCCTCAATCCTCAATCCTCAATCCTCAATACTCATTCATCATTCCTCAATCCCCAATCCTCAATCTTCAATCATCAATCCTCAATCCTCAATTCTCAACCCTCAATCCTCAGTCCTCAGTCCTCAAACATCAATCCTCAAACCTCAGCCCTCATCATCAATACTCAATCCTCAATCCTCAATCCTCAATCTTCAATCCTCAATACTCAATATTCAATCCTCAATCCTCAGTCCTCAAACCTCAATTCTGAATCCTCAATCCTGCATCCTCAATCTTCAGCACTCAGTCCTCAACAATCCGTTGTCAGTCCTTAATCCCCAATAGAATATCATCAATTCACTGTTTTCAATGCTCAATACTCAATCTGCAATCTTCAAATCTCTATCCAGAAACATCAATTCTCATCACTCAACCCTGGACGCTCAGTCCTCAAAGTTCAACCCTCAATCCTCAACTCTCAACCTTCAATCCTCAATACTGAATCTTCAATCCTCAATCCTCAATCCTCAATCCTCAATCCTCAATCCTCTGTAATCAATCCTCAATCATCAATACTCAATCGTCAATCGTCAGTCCTCAATCCTCAATCCTCAATCCTCGTCCCTCAAACCTCAATCCTCAACCCTCAGTTCTCACACTCAATTCTCAATTCTCAATCCTCAATCCTCAATCCTCAATCTTCAATCCTCAATAATCAATCCTCAGACCTCAGTCCTCAAACCTCAATCCTCAACCCTCAGCCCTCATCCTCAATCCTCAATCCTCAATACTCGATCCTCAATCTTCAATACTCAATACTCAATCTTCAATCCTTAATCCTCAATCCTCGGTCCTCAATCCTCAATCGTCAATCTCCAATCCTGAATACTCAATCTTCAATCCTCAATCCTCAATCCTCAATCCTCAATCCTCAATCCTCATTCTTCATTCCTCAATACCCAATCCTCAATCTTCAATCCTCAATCCTCAATCCTCAATTCTCAACCCTCAACCCTCAGTCCTCAGTCCTCAACCATCAATCCTCAAACCTCAGCCCTCATCATCAATCCTCAATCCTCAATCCTCAATCCTCAATCCTCAATCCTCAATCTTCAATCCTCAATACTCAATACTCAATCCTCACCCTCAATTCTGCATTCTCAATCCTCAATCCTCAATCCTCAATCTTCAATCCTCAATAATCAATCTCCAATCCTAGATCCTCAATCCCCAATACTCAATCCTTAATCCTCAATATTCAATCCTCAATCCCCAGTACTCAAGCTTCAATCCTCAATGCTCAATCCTCAATCCCCAATCCTCAGTCCCCAATCCTCAATCCTCAATCCTCAAACCTCAACCCTCAACCGTCAGTCCTCGTCCTGAATCCTCAACACTCAATCCTCAATCCTCAATCTTCAATCATCAATACTCAATATTCAATCCTCAATCCTCAATCCTCAGTCCTCAATCCTCAATCCTCAATCCTCAATCCTCAATAATCAACCCTCAATCCTCATTCTACAATCCTCAATACCCAATCCTCAATCTTCAATCCTCAATCCTCAATCCTTAATTCCCAATCCTCAGTCCTCAGTCCTCAGTCCTCAAACCTCAATCCTCAACCCTCAGCCCTCATCCTCAATCCTCAATCCTTAATCCTCTATCCTCAATCCTCATTCTTCAATATTCAATACCCAATCCTCAATCTTCAATGCTCAATCCTCAATCCTCAATCCTCAATCCTCAATCCTCAATCCTCAATCCTCAATCCTCAATCCTCAATCCTCAATCCTCAGTCCCAAATACTCAATCTTCAATACTCAATCCTCAATCCTCAATCTTCAATCCTCAATACTCAATCTTCAATCCTCAATCCTCAATCCTCAGTCCTCAATCCTCTTTCTTCAATCCTCAATACCCAATACTCAATCTTCAATCCTCAATACTGAATCTTCAATCCTCAAACCTCAATCCTCAATCCTCAATCCTCAATCCTCTGTAATCAATCCTCAATCTTCAATACTCAATCGTCAATCCTCAGTCCTCAATCCTCAATCCTCAATCCTCGTTCCTCAAACCTCAATCCTCAACCCTCAGTCCTCACCCACAATTCTCAATTCTCAATCCTCAATCCTCACTCCTCAATCTTCAATCCTCAATAATCAATCTCCAATCCTAGATCCTCAATCCCCAATACTCAATCCTTAGTACTCAATCTTCAATCCTAAATCCCCAGTACTCAATCTTCAATCCTCAATGCTCAATCCTCAATCCCCAATCCTCAACCCTCAGCCCTCATCCTCAATCCTCAATCCTCAATCCTCAATGTTCAATTCGCAATACCCAATCCTCAATCTTCAATCCTCAATCCTCAATCCTCAATCCTCAATCCTCAATCCTCAATCCTCAATCTTCAATCCTCAATACTCAATCTTCAACCCTCAACCCTCAATCCTCAACACTCAATCCTCAATCCTCAATCCTCAGTCCCAAATACTCAATCTTCAATACTCAATCCTCAATCCTCAATCTTCAATCCTTCACACTCAATCTTCAATCCTCAATCCTCAATCCTCAATCCTCAATCCTCAATCCTCAATCCTCATTCTTCATTCCTCAATACCCAATCCTCAATCCTCAATCCTCAGTCCTCAATCCTCAATCCTCAATCCTCAATCCTCAATCATCAACCCTCAATCCTCATTCTACAATCCTCAATACCCAATCCTCAATCTTCAATCCTCAATCCTCAATCCTCAATTCCCAATCCTCAATCCTCAGTCCTCAGTCCTCAAACCTCAATTCTCAACCCCTCAGCCCTCATCCTCAATCCTCAATCCTTAATCCTCAATCCTCAATCCTCATTCTTCAATATTCAAATACCCAATCCTCAATCTTCAATGCTCAATCCTCAATCCTCAATCCTCAATACTCAATCCTCAATCCTCAATCCTCAATCCTCAATCCTCAATCCTCAATCCTCAATCCTCAATCCTCAATCCTCAATCCTCAATCCTCAGTCCCAAATACTCAACGCTCAATCCTCAATCCTCAATCCTCAATCCTCAATCCTCAATCCTCAATCCTCAATCCTCAATCCTCAATCCTCAATCCTCAATCCTCAGTCCCAAATACTCAATGCTTCAATACTCAATCCTCTATCCTCAATCTTCAATCCTCAATACTCAATCTTCAATCCTCAATCCTCAATCCTCAGTCCTCAATCCTCTTTCTTCAATCCTCAATACCCAATACTCAATCTTCAATCCTCAATACTGAATCTTCAATCCTCAATCCTCAATGCTCAATCCTCAATTCCTCAATCCTCTGTAATCAATACTCAATCTTCAATACTCAATCGTCAATCCTCAGTCCTCAATCCTCAATCCTCAATCCTCGTTCCTCAAACCTCAATCCTCAACCCTCAGTCCTCACCCTCAATTCTCAATTGTCAATCCTCAATCCTCACTCCTCAATCTTCAATCCTCAATAATCAATCTCCAATCCTAGATCCTCAATCCTCGGTCCTCAATCCTCAATCGTCAATCTCCAATCCTGAATACTCAATCTTCAATCCTCAATCCTCAATCCTCAATCCTCAATCCTCAATCCTCATTCTTCATTCCTCAATACCCAATCCTCAATCTTCAATCCTCAATCCTCAATCCCCAATTCTCAACCCTCAACCCTCAGTCCTCAGTCCTCAACCATCAATCCTCAAACCTCAGCCCTCATCATCAATCCTCAATCCTCAATCTTCAATCCTCAATACTCAATACTCAATCCTCAATCCTCAGTCCTCACTCTCAATTCTGCATTCTCAATCCTCAATCCTCAATCCTCAATCTTCAATCCTCAATAATCAATCTCCAATCCTAGATCCTCAATCCCCCAATACTCAATCCTTAATCCTCAATATTCAATCCTCAATCCCCAGTACTCAATCTTCAATCCTAAATGCTCAATCCTCAATCCCCAATCCTCAGTCCCCAATCCTCAATCCTCAATCCTCAAACCTCAACCCTCAACCGTCAGTCCTCGTCCTGAATCCTCAACACTCAATCCTCAATCCTCAATCTTCAATCATCAATACTCAATATTCAATCCCCAATCCTCAATCCTCAGTCCTCAATCCTCAATCCTCAATCCTCAATCCTCAATCATCAACCCTCAATCCTCATTCTACAATCCTCAACACCCAATCCTCAATCTTCAATCCTCAATCCTCAATCCTCAATTCCCAATCCTCAATCCTCAGTCCTCAGTCCTCAAACCTCAATCCTCAACCCTCAGCCCTCATCCTCAATCCTCAATCCTTAATCCTCAATCCTCAATCCTCATTCTTCAACATTCAATACCCAATACTCAATCTTCAATGCTCAATCCTCAATCCTTAATCCTCAATCCTCAATCCTCAATCCTCAATCCTCAATCCTCAATCCTCAGTCCTCAGTCCTCAAACCTCAACCCTCAACCCTCAGCCCTCATCCTCAATCCTCAATCCTCAATCCTCAATGTTCAATCCGCAATACCCAATCCTCAATCTTCAATCCTCAATCCTCAATCCTCAATCCTCAATGCTCAATCCTCAATCCTCAATCTTCAATCCTCAATACTCAATCCTCAATCCCCCAAACCTCAATCCTCAGCCGTCAGTCCTCGTCCTCAATCCTCAACCCTCAATCCTCAATCCCACAATCTTCAATCCTCAATACTCAATATTCAATCCTCAATCCTCAGTACTCAATCTTCAATCCAAATCCTCAATAATCAATCCTCAATTCCCATTCTTCAATCCTCAATACCCCAATCCTCAATCTTCATTCCTCAATCCTCAATCCTCAATTCTCAATCCTCAATCCTCAGTCCTCAGTCCTCAAACCTCAATCCCTCAACCGTCAGCCCTCATCCTCAATCCTCAATCCTCAATTCTCAATACTCAATCCTCAATCCTCAATCTTCAATCCTCAATACTCAACCTTCAATAATCAATCCTCAATTCTCAACTCTCAATACTCAATCCTCAATCGTCAAACCTCAGTCCCCCAATCCTCATTCATCAATCCTCAATCCTCAATCCTCAATCGTCAATCCTCAATCTTCAATCCTCAATACTCAATCTTCAATCCTCAATCCTCAATCCTCAATCATCAATCCTCAATCCCCAATCCCCCAATCTTCATTCCTCAATACTCAGTCTTCAATCCTCAATCCTCAATCCTCAATCCTCAATCCTCAATCCTCAATCCTCAATCCTCAGTCCTCAAACCTCAATCCTGATTCCTCAACCCTGAATTCTCAATGTTCGGCCCTAAGTCCACAACAGTCAGTTGTCAATCCTCAATCATCAATAGAATATCCTCAGTTCACGGTTTTCGATACTCAATACTCAATCTGCAATCTTCACACCTCTATCCACAAACATCAATTCTCATCACTCAACCCTCAATACTCAGTCCCCAATCCTCAATCTTCAATCCTCAATCCTCTATCCTCAACACTCAATCCTCAATGTTCAATCCTCAATACCCAAACCTCAGTCTTCAATCCTCAATCCTCAATCCTCAATCCTCAATCCTCAATCCTCAATCCTCAATCCTCAATCCTCAATCCGCAGTCTTCAATCCTCAATACTCAATCTTCAATCCTTAATCCTCAATCCTCGGTCCTCAATCCTCAATCGTCAATCTCCAATCCTGAATACTCAATCTTCAATCCTCAATCCTCAATCCTCAATCCTCAATCCACAATACTCATTCTTCATTCCTCAATACCCAATCCTCAATCTTCAATCCTCAATCCTCAATCCTCAATTCTCAACCCTCAATCCTCAGTCCTCAGTCCTCAAACATCAATCCTCAAACCTCAGCCCTCATCATCAATCCTCAATCCTCAATCCTCAATCCTCAATCTTCAATCCTCAATACTCAATATTCAATCCTCAATCCTCAGTCCTCAAACCTCAATTCTGAATCCTCAATCCTGCATCCTCAATCTTCAGCACTCAGTCCTCAACAATCCGTTGTCAGTCCTTAATCCCCAATAGAATATCATCAATTCACTGTTTTCAATGCTCAATACTCAATCTGCAATCTTCAAATCTCTATCCAGAAACATCAATTCTCATCACTCAACCCTGGACGCTCAGTCCTCAATGTTCAATCCTCAATCCTCAACTCTCAACCTTCAATCCTCAATACTGAATCTTCAATCCTCAATCCTCAATCCTCAATCCTCAATCCTCAATCCTCTGTAATCAATCCTCAATCATCAATACTCAATCGTCAATCCTCAGTCCTCAATCCTCAATCCTCAATCCTCGTTCCTCAAACCTCAATCCTCAGCCCTCAGTTCCACCCCTCAATTCTCAATTCTCAATCCTCAATCCTCAATCCTCAATCTTCAATCCTTAATAATCAATCTCCAATCCTATGTCCTCAATCCCCAATACTCAATCCTTAATCCTCAATATTCAATCCTCAATCCCAAGTACTCAATCTTCAATCCTCAATGCTCAATCCTCAATCCCCAATCCTCAGTCCTCAATCCTCAATCCTCAATCCTCAAACCTCAACCCTCAACCGTCAGTCCTCGTCCTGAATCGTCAACCCTCAATCCTCTATCCTCAATCTTCAATCATCAATACTCAATATTCAATCCTCAATCCTCAATCCGCAATCATCAATGTTCAATCCGCAATACCCAATCCTCAATCTTCAATCCTCAATCCTCAATCCTCAATTCTCAATCCTCAATCCTCAATCCTCAATCCTCAATCCTCAATCCTCAATCTTCAATCCTCGATACTCAATCTTCAACCCTCAGCCCTCAATCCTCAACCCTCAATCCTCATTCTTCAATCCTCAACACCCAATCCTCAATCTTCAATCCTCAATCCTCAATCCTCAATTCTCAATTCTCAAGCCTCAATCCTCAGACCTCAAACATCAATACTCAACCCTCAGTCGTCGTCCTCAATCCACAACCCTCAATCCTCGATCCTCAATCTTCAGTACTCAATCCTCAATCCTCAATGTTCAATCTTCAATACCCAATCCTCAATCTTCAATCCTCAATACCCAATACTCAATCTTCAATCCTCAATCCTCAATCCTCAATTCTCAATCCTCAATCCTCAATCCTGTGACGTCAAACATCAATACTCAATCCCCAGTCTTCATCCTCAATCCACAACCCTCAATCCTCAATCCTCAATCTTCAATTCTCAATCCTCAATCCTCAATGCTCAACCCTCAATCGTCAATCCTCAATCCCCAATCCTCAAACTTCAATCCTCAACCCTCAATCCTCAATCCTCAATCCTCAATCCTGCATCCTGAATCTTCAGCCCTCAGTCCTCAACAATCAGTTGTCAATCCTCAATTCCCAATAGAATATCCTCAATTTACAGTCCTCCATACTCAATACTCAATCTGCAATCTTCAAATCTCTATCCACAAACATAAATTCTCGTCACTCAACCCTGAACGCTCAGTCCTCAATGTTCAATCCTCAATCTTCAATTCTCGATCTTCAAACCTCAATACTGAATATTCAATCGTCAATCCCCAATCCTCAACCCTCAATCGTCAATCCTCAATCCTCAGTAATCAATCCTCAATCTTCAATACTCAATCGTCAATCCCCAGTCCTCAATCCTCAATCCTCAATCCTCGTTCCTCAAACCTCAATCCTCAATCCTCAATCCTCGTTCCTCAAACCCCAATCCTCAACCCTCAGTCCTCATCCTCAATTCTCAATTCTCAATCCTCAATCCTCAATCCTCAACCTTCAATCATCAATAATCAATCTCCAATCATAGATCCTCAATCCCCCAATCCTCAATCCTTAATGCTCAATCTTCGATCCTCAATCCCCAGTCCTCAATCTTCAATCCTCAATGCTCAATCCTCAATCCACAATCCTCAGTCCTCAATCCTCAATCCTCAATCCCCAAACCTCAATCCTCAGCCGTCAGTCCTCGTCCTCAATCCTCAACCCTCAATCCTCAATCCACAATCTTCAATCCTCAATACT